>NC_088422.1:2935636-3070636 GCF_034236695.1 Oncorhynchus nerka | reverse complement strand
CAGGTAGGCCAGTTGAGAACACCTTTATTTAACCAGGTAGGCCAGTTGAGAACACCTTTATTTAACCAGGTAGGCCAGTTGAGAACACCTTTATTTAACCAGGTTGGCCAGTTGAGAACAAGTTCCCTTTATTTAACCAGGTTGGCCAGTTGAGACAAGTTCCCTTTATTTAACCAGGTTGGCCAGTTGAGAACAAGTTCCCTTTATTTAACCAGGTTGGCCAGTTGAGAACAAGTTCCCTTTATTTAACCAGGTTGGCCAGTTGAGAACAAGTTCCCTTTATTTAACCAGGTTGGCCAGTTGAGAACAAGTTCCCTTTATTTAACCAGGTTGGCCAGTTGAGAACAAGTTCCCTTTATTTAACCAGGTTGGCCAGTTGAGAACAAGTTCCCTTTATTTAACCAGGTTGGCCAGTTGAGAACAAGTTCCCTTTATTTAACCAGGTTGGCCAGTTGAGAACAAGTTCCCTTTATTTAACCAGGTTGGCCAGTTGAGAACAAGTTCCCTTTATTTAACCAGGTAGGCTAGTTGAGAACAAGTTCCCTTTATTTAACCAGGTAGGCTAGTTGAGAACAAGTTCCCTTTATTTAACCAGGTAGGCTAGTTGAGAACAAGTTCCCTTTATTTAACCAGGTAGGCCAGTTGAGAACAAGTTCCCTTTATTTAACCAGGTTGGCCAGTTGAGAACAAGTTCCCTTTATTTAACCAGGTAGGCTAGTTGAGAACAAGTTCCCTTTATTTAACCAGGTAGGCCAGTTGAGAACACCTTTATTTAACCAGGTAGGCCAGTTGAGAACACCTTTATTTAGCCAGGTTGGCCAGTTGAGAACACCTTTATTTAACCAGGTTGGCCAGTTGAGAACAAGTTCCCTTTATTTAACCATGTTGGCCAGTTGAGACAAGTTCCCTTTATTTAACCAGGTTGGCCAGTTGAGAACAAGTTCCCTTTATTTAACCAGGTTGGCCAGTTGAGAACAAGTTCCCTTTATTTAACCAGGTTGGCCAGTTGAGAACAAGTTCCCTTTATTTAACCAGGTTGGCCAGTTGAGAACAAGTTCCCTTTATTTAACCAGGTTGGCCAGTTGAGAACAAGTTCCCTTTATTTAACCAGGTTGGCCAGTTGAGAACAAGTTCCCTTTATTTAACCAGGTAGGCTAGTTGAGAACAAGTTCCCTTTATTTAACCAGGTAGGCTAGTTGAGAACAAGTTCCCTTTATTTAACCAGGTAGGCTAGTTGAGAACAAGTTCCCTTTATTTAACCAGGTAGGCCAGTTGAGAACAAGTTCCCTTTATTTAACCAGGTTGGCCAGTTGAGAACAAGTTCCCTTTATTTAACCAGGTAGGCTAGTTGAGAACAAGTTCCCTTTATTTAACCAGGTAGGCCAGTTGAGAACAAGTTCCCTTTATTTAACCAGGTTGGCCAGTTGAGAACAAGTTCCCTTTATTTAACCAGGTAGGCTAGTTGAGAACAAGTTCCCTTTATTTAACCAGGTTGGCCAGTTGAGAACAAGTTCCCTTTATTTAACCAGGTAGGCTAGTTGAGAACAAGTTCCCTTTATTTAACCAGGTAGGCTAGTTGAGAACAAGTTCCCAGGTTGGCCAGTTGAGAACAAGTGCCCTTTATTTAACCAGGTTGGCCAGTTGAGAACAAGTTCCCTTTATTTAACCAGGTTGGCCAGTTGAGAACAAGTTCCTTTATTTAACCAGGTTGGCCAGTTGAGAACAAGTTCCCTTTATTTAACCAGGTTGGCCAGTTGAGAACAAGTTCTCATTTACAACTGCGACCTGGCCAAGATAAAGCAAAGCAGTTCGACACATACAACAACACAGAGTTGCACATGGAGTAAAACAAACATACAATCCATAACACGGTAGGAAAATATATATACAGCATGTGCAAATGAGGTAGGATAAGAGAGGTAAGGCAATAAATAGGCCATGGTGGCAAAGTAATTACAATATAGCAGATTAACACTGGAGTGATAGATGAGCAGATGATGACAATCAGATGATGGTGTGCAAGTAGTGATACTGGTGTGCAAAAGAGCAGAAAAGTAAATAAAAACAATATGGGGATGAGGTAGATTGGGTGGGCTATTTACAGATGGGCTATGTACACTACAATACCTGATCCAGGTATAATACATCATCTATATGCATTTATGACAAACCTGGTAAGAGTCTTGGTCTGGGTCTCTGCTGATGGTGGACTGCTGGTCCGGGTCTCTGCTGATGGTGGACTGCTGGTCCGGGTCTCCATAGTTGTCCTGGTCCCTGGTCTGTACCCCCAGGAGCCAGTCCTCCAACAGGGGGAGGTGGCTCAGGGCGTTCTCCTGGGTGATGGGCATCGTGGCTGGGGCTGGGCCAGACCAGAGCCCCCCTGCATCCTGGGTTGATAGGCCCCTATAGAGCCCTCACATTCAACTCTGGACCTCAAAGACAGTTCCACTGATTTTCTTTCATTGTTTCCCCCCCTCTAATCAGGGCCTGATTTAGACCTGGGACACCAGGTGGGTGATTCCCCTCTAATGAGGGACTGGCTTAGACCTGGGACACCAGGTGGATGATTCCCCTCTAATGAGGGACTGGTTTAGACCTGGGACACCAGGTGGGTGATTCCCCTCTAATGAGGGACTGGTTTAGACCTGGGACACCAGGTGGGGGATTCCCCTCTAATCAGGGACTGGTTTAGACCTGGGACACCAGGTGGGTGATTCCCCTCTAATCAGGGACTGATTTAGACTTGGGACACCAGGTGGGTGATTCCCCTCTAATCAGGGACTGGTTTAGACCTGGGACACCAGGTGGGTGATTCCCCTCTAATCAGGGACTGGTTTAGACCTGGGACACCAGGTGGGTGATTCCCCTCTAATGAGGGACTGATTTAGACCTGGGACACCAGGTGGGTGATTCCCCTCTAATCAGGGACTGGTTTAGACCTGGGACACCAGGTGGGTGATTCCCCTCTAATGAGGGACTGGTTTAGACCTGGGACACCAGGTGGGTGATTCCCCTCTAATCAGGGACTGGTTTAGACCTGGGACACCAGGTGGGTGATTCCCCTCTAATCAGGGACTGGTTTAGACCTGGGACACCAGGTGGGTGATTCCCCTCTAATCAGGGACTGGTTTAGACCTGGGACACCAGGTGGGTGATTCCCCTCTAATCAGGGCCTGATTTAGACCTGGGACACCAGGTGGGTGATTCCCCTCTAATCAGGGCCTGATTTAGACCTGGGACACCAGGTGGGTGATTCCCCTCTAATGAGGGACTGGTTTAGACCTGGGACACCAGGTGGGTGATTCCCCTCTAATCAGGGCCTGATTTAGACCTGGGACATCAGGCGGCTGTAATTTATGATCAGGGAGAACAGAGAACAAGCAGGCTCTGAACCTCGTAGGGGTCAGAGTTGAACACCACTGCACTATCGTAAAGTGGCTGTTCCACTGGATGTCATAAGGTGAACCCACCAATTTGTAAGTCGCTCTGGATAAGAGCGTCTGCTAAATGACTTAAATGTAAATGTTAAATGTAGGGGCACCGTACGTGAGCGAGGGAGTAGAGCCGGGTCTGGCGTCAGTCTATCAGAGTACAGATAGACTAGGACACAGGGAGTTTAGTGGACTGAGGCTGCCTCATCTCATCTAGCAGTGTGTTAGAACAACGGGTTAGAGTGAAAACCCCTGGACGTCAGAGAGATCTGAAAAGTTTGAGTGTGTGTGAGTGAGTCTGCCGCAGTCCCCATCGGCAACCCCACGGCCATGATGTCACCACCCAGGAACAAAGTAGAGCTGTAAGGGAAGTAAGTGTGTGTGTGTGTGTGTGTGTGTGTGTGTGTGTGTGTGTGTGTGTGTGATGGGGTGTCGGCTCCCTACACTCTAAGGGGTAACTGGAGAGAGTGGAGAGCCATTATCCGCTTGGCTGGCAGGGTTCCGGGACCAGGCAGGGTTTAAATATCCCATAATTGAGACTGATGAGGGAGAAGGGTGTCCGTGCTCACATCACCACCCGGGGTACTGGGGAGTGTCAGGTTCACGCCTCATTCACCTAAAAACAAAGTAGAAAAGTCCACATCAGAGAAGTTACAGTGTACATGCCAAATGGCATCCTATGCACTATACAGTCCATGGGCTCTGGTCTAAAGTAGTGCACTATACAGGGCCCTGGTCTAAAGTAGTGCACTATACAGGGCCCTGGTCTAAAGTAGTGCACTATATAGGGCCCTGGTCTAAAGTAGTGCACTATACAGGGCCCTGGTCTAAAGTAGTGCACTATACAGGGCCCTGGTCTAAAGTAGTGCACTATACAGGGCCCTGGTCTAAAGTAGTGCACTATACAGGGCCCTGGTCTAAAGTAGTGCACTATACAGGGCCCTGGTCTAAAGTAGTGCACTTATACAGGGTCCTGGTCTAAAGTAGTGCACTATACAGGGCACTGGTCTGCGTCAAGGCAAAGGATGGCTCTTTGAAGAATCTCAAATATAAAATATATATTTTGATTTGTTTGACACTTGTTTTGGTTCCAACATGATTCCATGTGTGTTGTTTCATAGTTGATGTCTTCACTATTATTCTACAATGTAGAAAATAGTAAAAATAAAAAAAAACCCTTGAATGAGCAGGTGTGTCCTAACTTTTAACCGATAGTGTATATATTTGACTCAGTGTCAACAACAGACGGATGGATGGATGCTGAGAGACAGACCCCAGGAATGACTCACTCTCTCAACAGACGGATGGATGGATGCTGAGAGACAGACCCCAGGAATGACTCACTCTCTCAACAGACGGATGGATGGATGCTGAGAGACAGACCCCAGGAATGACTCACTCTCTCAACAGACGGATGGATGGATGCTGAGAGACAGACCCCAGGAATGACTCACTCTCTCAACAGACGGATGGAGGGATGCTGAGAGACAGACCCCAGGAATGACTCACTCTCTCAACAGACGGATGGAGGGATGCTGAGAGACAGACCCCAGGAATGACTCACTCTCTCAACAGACGGATGGATGGATGCTGAGAGACAGACCCCAGGAATGACTCACTCTCTCAACAGACGGATGGATGGATGCTGAGAGACAGACCCCAGGAATGACTCACTCTCTCAACAGACGGATGGATGGATGCTGAGAGACAGACCCCAGGAATGACTCACTCTCTCAACAGACGGATGGATGGATGCTGAGAGACAGACCCCAGGAATGACTCACTCTCTCAACAGATGGATGGATGGATGCTGAGAGACAGACCCCAGGAATGACTCACTCTCTCAACAGACGGATGGATGGATGCTGAGAGACAGACCCCAGGAATGACTCACTCTCTCAACAGACGGATGGAGGGATGCTGAGAGACAGACCCCAGGAATGACTCACTCTCTCAACAGACGGATGGAGGGATGCTGAGAGACAGACCCCAGGAATGACTCACTCTCTCAACAGACGGATGGAGGGATGCTGAGAGACAGACCCCAGGAATGACTCACTCTCTCAACAGACGGATGGATGGATGCTGAGAGACAGACCCCAGGAATGACTCAGTCTCTCAACAGACGAATGGAGGGATGCTGAGAGACAGACGGTTTGGGGTCAGCATGGTGGTGGTAGTGTGATGGTTTGGGGTCAGAATGATGGTGGTGGTAGTGTGATGGTTTGGGGTCAGCATGGTGGTGGTAGTGGGATGGTTTGGGGTCAGCATGGTGGTGGTAGTGTGATGGTTTGGGGTCAGCATGGTGGTGGTAGTGTGATGGTTTGGGGTCAGAATGATGGTGGTGGTAGTGTGATGGTTTGGGGTCAGCATGGTGGTGGTGGTAGTGTGATGGTTTGGGGTCAGCATGGTGGTGGTAGTGTGATGGTTTGGGGTCAGCATGGTGGTGGTAGTGTGATGGTTTGGGGTCCAGCATGGTGGTGGTAGTGTGATGGTTTGGGGTCAGCATGGTGGTGGTAGTGTGATGGTTTGGGGGTCAGCATGGTGGTGGTGGTAGTGTGATGGTTTGGGGTCAGCATGGTGGTGGTGGTAGTGTGATGGTTTGGGGTCAGCATGGTGGTGGTAGTGTGATGGTTTGGGGTCCAGCATGGTGGTGGTAGTGTGATGGTTTGGGGTCAGCATGGTGGTGGTAGTGTGATGGTTTGGGGTCAGCATGGTGGTGGTAGTGGGATGGTTTGGGGTCAGCATGGTGGTGGTAGTGTGGTGGTTTGGGGTCAGCATGGTGGTGGTAGTGGGATGGTTTGGGGTCAGCATGGTGGTGGTGGTAGTGTGATGGTTTGGGGTCAGCATGGTGGTGGTAGTGTGATGGTTTGGGGTCAGAATGATGGTGGTGGTAGTGTGATGGTTTGGGGTCAGCATGGTGGTGGTGGTAGTGTGATGGTTTGGGGTCAGCATGGTGGTGGTAGTGTGATGGTTTGGGGTCAGCATGGTGGTGGTAGTGTGGTGGTTTGGGGTCAACATGGTGGTGGTAGTGTGATGGTTTGGGGTCCAGCATAGTGGTGGTAGTGTGATGGTTTGGGTTCAGCATGGTGGTGGTAGTGTGATGGTTTAGGGTCAGCATGGTGGTGGTGGTAGTGTGATGGTTTGGGGTCAGCATAGTGGTAGTGGGATGGTTTGGGGTCAGCATGGTGGTGGTAGTGTGATGGTTTGGGGTCAGCATGGTGGTGGTAGTGTGATGGTTTGGGGTCAGCATGGTGGTGGTAGTGTGATGGTTTGGGTCAGCATGGTGGTGGTAGTGTGATGGTTTGGGTCAGCATGGTGGTGGTAGTGTGATGGTTTGGGTCAGCATAGTGGTAGTGTGATGGTTTGGGGTCAGCATGGTGGTGGTAGTGTGATGGTTTGGGGTCAGCATGGTGGTGGTAGTGTGATGGTTTGGGTCAGCATGGTGGTGGTAGTGTGATGGTTTGGGGTCAGAATGATGGTGGTGGTAGTGTGATGGTTTGGGGTCCAGCATGGTGGTGGTAGTGTGATGGTTTGGGGTCCAGTATGGTGGTGGTGGTAGTGTGATGGTTTGGGGTCAGCATGGTGGTGGTAGTGTGATGGTTTGGGGTCAGCATGGTGGTGGTAGTGTGATAGTTGGGGTCCAGCATGTTGGTGGTAGTGTGATGGTTTGCGGTCAGAATGATGGCGGTGGTAGTGTGATGGTTTGGGGTCAGCATGGTGGTGGTAGTGTGATGGTTTGGGGTCAGCATGGTGGTGGTAGTGTGATGGTTGGGGTCAGCATGGAGGTGGTAGTGTGATTGTTTGGGGTCAGCATGGTGGTGGTAGTGTGATGGTTTGGGGTCCAGCATGGTGGTGGTAGTGTGATGGTTTGGGGTCAGCATGGTGGTGGTAGTGTGATGGTTTGGGGTCAGCATGGTGGTGGTAGTGTGATGGTTTGGGTTCAGCATGGTGGTGGTAGTGTGATGGTTTAGGGTCAGCATGGTGGTGGTGGTAGTGTGATGGTTTGGGGTCAGCATAGTGGTAGTGGGATGGTTTGGGGTCAGCATGGTGGTGGTAGTGTGATGGTTTGGGGTCAGCATGGTGGTGGTAGTGTGATGGTTTGGGGTCAGCATGGTGGTGGTAGTGTGATGGTTTGGGTCAGCATGGTGGTGGTAGTGTGATGGTTTGGGTCAGCATGGTGGTGGTAGTGTGATGGTTTGGGTCAGCATAGTGGTAGTGTGATGGTTTGGGGTCAGCATGGTGGTGGTAGTGTGATGGTTTGGGGTCAGCATGGTGGTGGTAGTGTGATGGTTTGGGTCAGCATGGTGGTGGTAGTGTGATGGTTTGGGGTCAGAATGATGGTGGTGGTAGTGTGATGGTTTGGGGTCCAGCATGGTGGTGGTAGTGTGATGGTTTGGGGTCCAGTATGGTGGTGGTGGTAGTGTGATGGTTTGGGGTCAGCATGGTGGTGGTAGTGTGATGGTTTGGGGTCAGCATGGTGGTGGTAGTGTGATAGTTGGGGGTCCAGCATGTTGGTGGTAGTGTGATGGTTTGCGGTCAGAATGATGGCGGTGGTAGTGTGATGGTTTGGGGTCAGCATGGTGGTGGTAGTGTGATGGTTTGGGGTCAGCATGGTGGTGGTAGTGTGATGGTTGGGGTCAGCATGGAGGTGGTAGTGTGATTGTTTGGGGTCAGCATGGTGGTGGTAGTGTGATGGTTTGGGGTCCAGCATGGTGGTGGTAGTGTGATGGTTTGGGGTCAGCATGGTGGTGGTAGTGTGATGGTTTGGGGTCAGCATGGTGGTGGTAGTGTGATGGTTTGGGGTCCAGCATGGTGGTGGTAGTGTGATGGTTTGGGGTCAGCATGGTGGTGGTAGTGTGATGGTTTGGGGTCCAGCATGGTGGTGGTAGTGTGATGGTTTGGGGTCAGCATGGTGGTGGTAGTGTGATGGTTTGGGGTCCAGCATGGTGGTGGTAGTGTGATGGTTTGGGGTCAGCATGGTGGTGGTAGTGTGATGGTTTGGGGTCAGCATGGTGGTGGTAGTGAGATGGTTTGGGGTCAGCATGGTGGTGGTAGTGTGATGGTTTCGGGTCAGCATGGTGGTGGTAGTGTGATGGTTTGGGGTCAGCATGGTGGTGGTAGTGTGATGGTTTGGGGTCAGCATGGTGGTGGTAGTGATGGTTTGGGGTCAGCATGGTGGTGGTGGTAGTGTGATGGTTTCGGGTCAGCATGGTGGTGGTAGGGTGATGGTTTGGGGTCAGCATGGTGGTGGTAGTGATGGTTTGGGGTCAGCATGGTGGTGGTGGTAGTGTGATGGTTTGGGGTCAGCATGGTGGTGGTAGTGTGATGGTTTGGGGTCAGCATGGTGGTGGTAGTGTGATGGTTTGGGGTCAGCATGGTGGTGGTAGTGTGATGGTTTGGGGTCCAGCATG
This sequence comes from Oncorhynchus nerka, assembly GCF_034236695.1. NCBI lineage: Eukaryota > Metazoa > Chordata > Actinopteri > Salmoniformes > Salmonidae > Oncorhynchus > Oncorhynchus nerka. The sequence goes on along the minus strand of NC_088422.1, from coordinate 3,061,791 downwards.
GTGGTGGTAGTGTGATGGTTTGGGGTCAGCATGGTGGTGGTAGTGTGATGGTTTGGGGTCCAGCATGGTGGTGGTAGTGTGATGGTTTGGGGTCAGCATGGTGGTGGTAGTGTGATGGTTTGGGGTCCAGCATGGTGGTGGTAGTGTGATGGTTTGGGGTCAGCATGGTGGTGGTAGTGTGATGGTTTGGGGTCAGCATGGTGGTGGTAGTGAGATGGTTTGGGGTCAGCATGGTGGTGGTAGTGTGATGGTTTCGGGTCAGCATGGTGGTGGTAGTGTGATGGTTTGGGGTCAGCATGGTGGTGGTAGTGTGATGGTTTGGGGTCAGCATGGTGGTGGTAGTGATGGTTTGGGGTCAGCATGGTGGTGGTGGTAGTGTGATGGTTTCGGGTCAGCATGGTGGTGGTAGGGTGATGGTTTGGGGTCAGCATGGTGGTGGTAGTGATGGTTTGGGGTCAGCATGGTGGTGGTGGTAGTGTGATGGTTTGGGGTCAGCATGGTGGTGGTGGTAGTGTGATGGTTTGGGGTCAGCATAGTGGTAGTGGGATGGTTTGGGGTCAGCATGGTGGTGGTGGTAGTGTGATGGTTTGGGGTCAGCATAGTGGTAGTGTGATGGTTTGGGGTCAGCATGGTGGTGGTAGTGTGATGGTTTGGGGTCAGCATGGTGGTGGTGGTAGTGTGATGGTTTGGGGTCAGCATGGTGGTGGTAGTGAGATGGTTCGGGGTCCAGCATGGTGGTGGTAGTGTGATGGTTTGGGGTCAGCATGGTGGTGGTAGTGTGATGGTTTGGGGTCCAGCATGGTGGTGGTAGTGTGATGGTTTGGGGTCAGCATGGTGGTGGTAGTGTGATGGTTTGGGGTCAGAATGATGGTGGTGGTAGTGTGATGGTTTGGGGTCCAGCATGGTGGTGGTGGTAGTGTGATGGTTTGGGGTCAGCATGGTGGTGGGATGGTTTGGGGTCAGCATGGTGGTGGTAGTGTGATGGTTTGGGGTCAGAATGATGGTGGTGGTAGTGTGATGGTTTGGGGTCCAGCATGGTGGTGGTAGTGTGATGGTTTGGGGTCAGCATGGTGGTGGTAGTGTGATGGTTTAGGGTCAGCATGGTGGTGGTAGTGTGATGGTTTGGGGTCCAGCATGGTGGTGGTGGTAGTGTGATGGTTTGGGGTCAGCATGGTGGTGGTAGTGTGATGGTTTGGGGTCAGCATGGTGGTGGTAGTGTGATGGTTTAGGGTCAGCATGTTGGTGGGATGGTTTGCGGCCAGAATGATGGTGGTGGTAGTGTGATGGTTTCGGGTCAGCATGGTGGTGGTAGGGTGATGGTTTGGGGTCAGCATGGTGGTGGTAGTGATGGTTTGGGGTCAGCATGGTGGTGGTGGTAGTGTGATGGTTTGGGGTCAGCATGGTGGTGGTGGTAGTGTGATGGTTTGGGGTCAGCATAGTGGTAGTGGGATGGTTTGGGGTCAGCATGGTGGTGGTGGTAGTGTGATGGTTTGGGGTCAGCATAGTGGTAGTGTGATGGTTTGGGGTCAGCATGGTGGTGGTAGTGTGATGGTTTGGGGTCAGCATGGTGGTGGTGGTAGTGTGATGGTTTGGGGTCAGCATGGTGGTGGTAGTGAGATGGTTCGGGGTCCAGCATGGTGGTGGTAGTGTGATGGTTTGGGGTCAGCATGGTGGTGGTAGTGTGATGGTTTGGGGTCCAGCATGGTGGTGGTAGTGTGATGGTTTGGGGTCAGCATGGTGGTGGTAGTGTGATGGTTTGGGGTCAGAATGATGGTGGTGGTAGTGTGATGGTTTGGGGTCCAGCATGGTGGTGGTGGTAGTGTGATGGTTTGGGGTCAGCATGGTGGTGGGATGGTTTGGGGTCAGCATGGTGGTGGTAGTGTGATGGTTTGGGGTCAGAATGATGGTGGTGGTAGTGTGATGGTTTGGGGTCCAGCATGGTGGTGGTAGTGTGATGGTTTGGGGTCAGCATGGTGGTGGTAGTGTGATGGTTTAGGGTCAGCATGGTGGTGGTAGTGTGATGGTTTGGGGTCCAGCATGGTGGTGGTGGTAGTGTGATGGTTTGGGGTCAGCATGGTGGTGGTAGTGTGATGGTTTGGGGTCAGCATGGTGGTGGTAGTGTGATGGTTTAGGGTCAGCATGTTGGTGGGATGGTTTGCGGCCAGAATGATGGTGGTGGTAGTGTGATGGTTTGGGGTCAGCATGGTGGTGGTAGGGTGATGGTTTGGGGTCAGCATGGTGGTGGTAGTGTGATGGTTTGGGGTCAGCATGGTGGTGGTAGGGTGATGGTTTGGGGTCAGCATGGTGGTGGTAGTGATGGTTTGGGGTCAGCATGTTGGTGGTAGTGTGATGGTTTGGGGTCAGCATGGTGGTGGTGGTAGTGTGATGGTTTGGGGTCAGCATAGTGGTAGTGGGATGGTTTGGGGTCAGCATGGTGGTGGTGGTAGTTTGATGGTTTGGGGTCCAGCATGGTGGTGGTAGTGTGATGGTTTGGGGTCAGCATGGTGGTGGTAGTGTGATGGTTTGGGGTCAGCATGGTGGTGGTAGTGTGATGGTTTGGGTCAGCATGGTGGTGGTAGTGTGATGGTTTGGGGTCAGAATGATGGTGGTGGTAGTGTGATGGTTTGGGGTCCAGCATGGTGGTGGTAGTGTGATGGTTTGGGGTCAGCATGGTGGTGGTAGTGTGATGGTTTGGGGTCCAGCATGGTGGTGGTGGTAGTGTGATGGTTTGGGGTCAGCATGGTGGTGGTGGTAGTGTGATGGTTTGGGGTCAGCATGGTGGTGGTAGTGTGATGTTTGGGGTCAGTATGGTGGTGGTAGTGTGATGGTTTGGGGTCAGCATGGTGGTGGTGGTAGTGTGATGGTTTGGGGTCCAGCATGGTGGTGGTAGTGTGATGGTTTGGGGTCAGCATGGTGGTGGTAGTGTGATGGTTTGGGGTCAGCATGGTGGTGGTAGTGTGATGGTTTGGGGTCCAGCATGGTGGTGGTAGTGTGATGGTTTGGGGTCAGCGTGGTGGTGGTAGTGTGATGGTTTGGGGTCAGCATGGTGGTGGTGGTAGTGTGATGGTTTGGGGTCCAGCATGGTGGTGGTGGTAGTGTGATGGTTTGGGGTCAGCATGGTGGTGGTAGTGTGATGGTTTGGGGTCAGCATGATGGTGGTAGTGTGATGGTTTGGGGTCAGCATGGTGGTGGTAGTGTGATGGTTGGGGGCCCAGCGTGGTGGTGGTAGTGTGATGGTTTGGGGTCAGCATGGTGGTGGTAGTGTGATGGTTTGGGGTCAGCATGGTGGTGGTAGTGTGATGGTTTGGGGTCAGCATGGTGGTGGTAGTGTGATGGTTTGGGGTCAGCATGGTGGTGGTAGTGAGATGGTTTGGGGTCAGCATGGTGGTGGTAGTGTGATGGTTTCGGGTCAGCATGGTGGTGGTAGTGTGATGGTTTGGGGTCAGCATGGTGGTGGTAGTGTGATGCTTTGGGGTCAGCATGGTGGTGGTAGTGATGGTTTGGGGTCAGCATGGTGGTGGTAGTGTGATGGTTTCGGGTCAGCATGGTGGTGGTAGGGTGATGGTTTGGGGTCAGCATGGTGGTGGTAGTGATGGTTTGGGGTCAGCATGGTGGTGGTGGTAGTGTGATGGTTTGGGGTCAGCATGGTGGTGGTGGTAGTGTGATGGTTTGGGGTCAGCATAGTGGTAGTGGGATGGTTTGGGGTCAGCATGGTGGTGGTGGTAGTGTGATGGTTTGGGGTCAGCATAGTGGTAGTGGGATGGTTTGGGGTCAGCATGGTGGTGGTGGTAGTGTGATGGTTTGGGGTCAGCATGGTGGTGGTAGTGTGATGGTTTGGGGTCAGCATGGTGGTGGTGGTAGTGTGATGGTTTGGGGTCAGCATGGTGGTGGTAGTGAGATGGTTCGGGGTCCAGCATGGTGGTGGTAGTGTGATGGTTTGGGGTCAGCATGGTGGTGGTAGTGTGATGGTTTGGGGTCCAGCATGGTGGTGGTAGTGTGATGGTTTGGGGTCAGCATGGTGGTGGTGGTAGTGTGATGGTTTGGAGTCAGCATGGTGGTGGTAGTGTGATGGTTTGGGGTCCAGCATGGTGGTGGTGGTAGTGTGATGGTTTGGGGTCAGCATGGTGGTGGTAGTGTGATGTTTGGGGTCAGTATGGTGGTGGTAGTGTGATGGTTTGGGGTCAGCATGGTGGTGGTGGTAGTGTGATGGTTTGGGGTCCAGCATGGTGGTGGTAGTGTGATGGTTTGGGGTCAGCATGGTGGTGGTAGTGTGATGGTTTGGGGTCAGCATGGTGGTGGTAGTGTGATGGTTTGGGGTCCAGCATGGTGGTGGTAGTGTGATGGTTTGGGGTCAGCGTGGTGGTGGTAGTGTGATGGTTTGGGGTCAGCATGGTGGTGGTGGTAGTGTGATGGTTTGGGGTCCAGCATGGTGGTGGTGGTAGTGTGATGGTTTGGGGTCAGCATGGTGGTGGTAGTGTGATGGTTTGGGGTCAGCATGATGGTGGTAGTGTGATGGTTTGGGGTCAGCATGGTGGTGGTAGTGTGATGGTTGGGGGCCCAGCGTGGTGGTGGTAGTGTGATGGTTTGGGGTCAGCATGGTGGTGGTAGTGTGATGGTTTGGGGTCAGCATGGTGGTGGTAGTGTGATGGTTTGGGGTCAGCATGGTGGTGGTAGTGTGATGGTTTGGGGTCAGCATGGTGGTGGTGGTAGTGTGATGGTTTGGGGTCAGCATGGTGGTGGTAGTGTGATGGTTTGGGGTCAGCATGGTGGTGGTAGTGTGATGGTTTGGGGTCAGCATGGTGGTGGTAGTGTGATGGTTTGGGGTCAGCATGGTGGTGGTGGTAGTGTGATGGTTTGGGGTCAGCATGGTGGTGGTAGTGTGATGGTTTGGGGTCCAGCATGGTGGTGGTGGTAGTGTGATGGTTTGGGGTCAGCATGGTGGTGGTGGTAGTGTGATGGTTTGGGGTCAGCATGGTGGTGGTAGTGTGATGTTTGGGGTCAGTATGGTGGTGGTAGTGTGATGGTTTGGGGTCAGCATGGTGGTGGTGGTAGTGTGATGGTTTGGGGTCCAGCATGGTGGTGGTAGTGTGATGGTTTGGGGTCAGCATGGTGGTGGTAGTGTGATGGTTTGGGGTCAGCATGGTGGTGGTAGTGTGATGGTTTGGGGTCCAGCATGGTGGTGGTAGTGTGATGGTTTGGGGTCAGCGTGGTGGTGGTAGTGTGATGGTTTGGGGTCAGCATGGTGGTGGTGGTAGTGTGATGGTTTGGGGTCCAGCATGGTGGTGGTGGTAGTGTGATGGTTTGGGGTCAGCATGGTGGTGGTAGTGTGATGGTTTGGGGTCAGCATGATGGTGGTAGTGTGATGGTTTGGGGTCAGCATGGTGGTGGTAGTGTGATGGTTTGGGGTCCAGCATGGTGGTGGTAGTGTGATGGTTTGGGGTCAGCATGGTGGTGGTAGTGTGATGGTTTGGGGTCAGCATGGTGGTGGTAGTGTGATGGTTTGGGGTCAGCATGGTGGTGGTAGTGATGGTTTGGGGTCAGCATGGTGGTGGTGGTAGTGTGATGGTTTCGGGTCAGCATGGTGGTGGTAGGGTGATGGTTTGGGGTCAGCATGGTGGTGGTAGTGATGGATTGGGGTCAGCATGGTGGTGGTGGTAGTGTGATGGTTTGGGGTCAGCATGGTGGTGGTGGTAGTGTGATGGTTTGGGGTCAGCATAGTGGTAGTGGGATGGTTTGGGGTCAGCATGGTGGTGGTGGTAGTGTGATGGTTTGGGGTCAGCATAGTGGTAGTGGGATGGTTTGGGGTCAGCATGGTGGTGGTGGTAGTGTGATGGTTTGGGGTCAGCATGGTGGTGGTAGTGTGATGGTTTGGGGTCAGCATGGTGGTGGTAGTGAGATGGTTCGGGGTCCAGCATGGTGGTGGTAGTGTGATGGTTTGGGGTCAGCATGGTGGTGGTAGTGTGATGGTTTGGGGTCCAGCATGGTGGTGGTAGTGTGATGGTTTGGGGTCAGCATGGTGGTGGTGGTAGTGTGATGGTTTGGGGTCAGCATGGTGGTGGTAGTGTGATGGTTTGGGGTCAGAATGATGGTGGTGGTAGTGTGATGGTTTGGGGTCCAGCATGGTGGTGGTGGTAGTGTGATGGTTTGGGGTCAGCATGGTGGTGGTAGTGTGATGGTTTGGGGTCAGCATGGTGGTGGTAGTGTGATGGTTTGGGGTCCAGCATGGTGGTGGTAGTGTGATGGTTTGGGGTCAGCATGGTGGTGGTGGTAGTGTGATGGTTTGGGGTCAGCATGGTGGTGGGATGGTTTGGGGTCAGCATGGTGGTGGTAGTGTGATGGTTTGGGGTCAGAATGATGGTGGTGGTAGTGTGATGGTTTGGGGTCCAGCATGGTGGTGGTAGTGTGATGGTTTGGGGTCAGCATGGTGGTGGTAGTGTGATGGTTTAGGGTCAGCATGGTGGTGGTAGTGTGATGGTTTGGGGTCCAGCATGATGGTGGTGGTAGTGTGATGGTTTGGGGTCAGCATGGTGGTGGTAGTGTGATGGTTTGGGGTCAGCATGGTGGTGGTAGTGTGATGGTTTAGGGTCAGCATGTTGGTGGGATGGTTTGCGGCCAGAATGATGGTGGTGGTAGTGTGATGGTTTGGGGTCAGCATGGTGGTGGTAGGGTGATGGTTTGGGGTCAGCATGGTGGTGGTAGTGTGATGGTTTGGGGTCAGCATGGTGGTGGTAGGGTGATGGTTTGGGGTCAGCATGGTGGTGGTAGTGATGGTTTGGGGTCAGCATGTTGGTGGTAGTGTGATGGTTTGGGGTCAGCATGGTGGTGGTGGTAGTGTGATGGTTTGGGGTCAGCATAGTGGTAGTGGGATGGTTTGGGGTCAGCATGGTGGTGGTGGTAGTGTGATGGTTTGGGGTCCAGCATGGTGGTGGTAGTGTGATGGTTTGGGGTCAGCATGGTGGTGGTAGTGTGATGGTTTGGGGTCAGCATGGTGGTGGTAGTGTGATGGTTTGGGGTCCAGCATGGTGGTGGTAGTGTGATGGTTTGGGGTCAGCATGGTGGTGGTGGTAGTGTGATGGTTTGGGGTCCAGCATGGTGGTGGTAGTGTGATGGTTTGGGGTCAGCATGGTGGTGGTAGTGTGATGGTTTGGGGTCCAGCATGGTGGTGGTGGTAGTGTGATGGTTTGGGGTCAGCATGGTGGTGGTGGTAGTGTGATGGTTTGGGGTCAGCATGGTGGTGGTAGTGTGATGTTTGGGGTCAGTATGGTGGTGGTAGTGTGATGGTTTGGGGTCAGCATGGTGGTGGTGGTAGTGTGATGGTTTGGGGTCCAGCATGGTGGTGGTAGTGTGATGGTTTGGGGTCAGCATGGTGGTGGTAGTGTGATGGTTTGGGGTCCAGCATGGTGGTGGTGGTAGTGTGATGGTTTGGGGTCAGCATGGTGGTGGTGGTAGTGTGATGGTTTGGGGTCAGCATGGTGGTGGTAGTGTGATGTTTGGGGTCAGCATGGTGGTGGTAGTGTGATGGTTTGGGGTCCAGCATGGTGGTGGTAGTGTGATGGTTTGGGGTCAGCGTGGTGGTGGTAGTGTGATGGTTTGGGGTCAGCATGGTGGTGGTGGTAGTGTGATGGTTTGGGGTCCAGCATGGTGGTGGTGGTAGTGTGATGGTTTGGGGTCAGCATGGTGGTGGTAGTGTGATGGTTTGGGGTCAGCATGATGGTGGTAGTGTGATGGTTTGGGGTCAGCATGGTGGTGGTAGTGTGATGGTTGGGGGCCCAGCGTGGTGGTGGTAGTGTGATGGTTTGGGGTCAGCATGGTGGTGGTGGTAGTGTGATGGTTTGGGGTCAGCATGGTGGTGGTAGTGTGATGGTTTGGGGTCAGCATGGTGGTGGTAGTGTGATGGTTTGGGGTCAGCATGGTGGTGGTGGTAGTGTGATGGTTTGGGGTCAGCATGGTGGTGGTAGTGTGATGGTTTGGGGTCAGCATGGTGGTGGTAGTGTGATGGTTTGGGGTCAGCATGGTGGTGGTAGTGTGATGGTTTGGGGTCAGCATGGTGGTGGTGGTAGTGTGATGGTTTGGGGTCAGCATGGTGGTGGTGGTAGTGTGATGGTTTGGGGTCAGCGTGGTGGTGGTAGTGTGATGGTTTGGGGTCAGCATGGTGGTGGTGGTAGTGTGATGGTTTGGGGTCCAGCATGGTGGTGGTGGTAGTGTGATGGTTTGGGGTCAGCATGGTGGTGGTAGTGTGATGGTTTGGGGTCAGCATGATGGTGGTAGTGTGATGGTTTGGGGTCAGCATGGTGATGGTAGTGTGATGGTTGGGGGCCCAGCGTGGTGGTGGTAGTGTGATGGTTTGGGGTCAGCATGGTGGTGGTAGTGTGATGGTTTGGGGTCAGCATGGTGGTGGTAGTGTGATGGTTTGGGGTCAGCATGGTGGTGGTAGTGTGATGATTTGGGGTCAGCATGGTGGTGGTGGTAGTGTGATGGTTTGGGGTCAGCATGGTGGTGGTAGTGTGATGGTTTGGGGTCAGCATGGTGGTGGTAGTGTGATGGTTTGGGGTCAGCATGGTGGTGGTAGTGTGATGGTTTGGGGTCAGCATGGTGGTGGTGGTAGTGTGATGGTTTGGGGTCAGCATGGTGGTGGTAGTGTGATGGTTTGGGGTCCAGCATGGTGGTGGTAGTGTGATGGTTTGGGGTCCAGCATGGTGGTGGTAGTGGGATGGTTTGGGGTCTAGCATGGTGGTGGTAGTGTGATGGTTTGGGGTCAGCATGGTGGTGGTGGTAGTGTGATGGTTTGGGGTCAGCATGGTGGTGGTAGTGTGATGGTTTGGGGTCAGCATGGTGGTGGTAGTGTGATGGTTTGGGGTCAGCATGGTGGTGGTAGTGTGATGGTTTGGGGTCAGCATGGTGGTGGTGGTAGTGTGATGGTTTGGGGTCAGCATGGTGGTGGTAGTGTAATGGTTTGGGGTCCAGCATGGTGGTGGTAGTGGGATGGTTTGGGGTCTAGCATGGTGGTGGTAGTGTGATGGTTTGGGGTCAGCATGGTGGTGGTGGTAGTGTGATGGTTTGGGGTCAGCATGGTGGTGGTAGTGTGATGGTTTGGGGTCAGCATGGTGGTGGTAGTGTGATGGTTTGGGGTCAGCATGGTGGTGGTAGTGTGATGGTTTGGGGTCAGCATGGTGGTGGTGGTAGTGTGATGGTTTGGGGTCAGCATGGTGGTGGTAGTGTGATGGTTTGGGGTCAGCATGGTGGTGGTGGTAGTGTGATGGTTTGGGGTCAGCATGGTGGTGGTAGTGTGATGGTTTGGGGTCAGCATGGTGGTGGTAGTGTGATGGTTTGGGGTCAGCATGGTGGTGGTAGTGTGATGGTTTGGGGTCAGCATGGTGGTGGTGGTAGTGTGATGGTTTGGGGTCAGCATGGTGGTGGTGGTAGTGTGATGGTTTGGGGTCCAGCATGGTGGTGGTAGTGTGATGGTTTGGGGTCCAGCATGGTGGTGGTAGTGGGATGGTTTGGGGTCTAGCATGGTGGTGGTAGTGTGATGGTTTGGGGTCAGCATGGTGGTGGTAGTGTGATGGTTTGGGGTCAGCATGGTGGTGGTAGTGTGATGGTTTGGGGTCAGCATGGTGGTGGTAGTGTGATGGTTTGGGGTCAGCATGGTGGTGGTGGTAGTGTGATGGTTTGGGGTCAGCATGGTGGTGGTAGTGTGATGGTTTGGGGTCCAGCATGGTGGTGGTAGTGTGATGGTTTGGGGTCCAGCATGGTGGTGGTAGTGGGATGGTTTGGGGTCTAGCATGGTGGTGGTAGTGTGATGGTTTGGGGTCAGCATGGTGGTGGTGGTAGTGTGATGGTTTGGGGTCAGCATGGTGGTGGTAGTGTGATGGTTTGGGGTCAGCATGGTGGTGGTAGTGTGATGGTTTGGGGTCAGCATGGTGGTGGTAGTGTGATGGTTTGGGGTCAGCATGGTGGTGGTGGTAGTGTGATGGTTTGGGGTCAGCATGGTGGTGGTAGTGTAATGGTTTGGGGTCCAGCATGGTGGTGGTAGTGGGATGGTTTGGGGTCTAGCATGGTGGTGGTAGTGTGATGGTTTGGGGTCAGCATGGTGGTGGTGGTAGTGTGATGGTTTGGGGTCAGCATGGTGGTGGTAGTGTGATGGTTTGGGGTCAGCATGGTGGTGGTAGTGTGATGGTTTGGGGTCAGCATGGTGGTGGTAGTGTGATGGTTTGGGGTCAGCATGGTGGTGGTGGTAGTGTGATGGTTTGGGGTCAGCATGGTGGTGGTAGTGTGATGGTTTGGGGTCAGCATGGTGGTGGTGGTAGTGTGATGGTTTGGGGTCAGCATGGTGGTGGTAGTGTGATGGTTTGGGGTCAGCATGGTGGTGGTAGTGTGATGGTTTGGGGTCAGCATGGTGGTGGTAGTGTGATGGTTTGGGGTCAGCATGGTGGTGGTGGTAGTGTGATGGTTTGGGGTCAGCATGGTGGTGGTAGTGTGATGGTTTGGGGTCCAGCATGGTGGTGGTAGTGTGATGGTTTGGGGTCCAGCATGGTGGTGGTAGTGGGATGGTTTGGGGTCTAGCATGGTGGTGGTAGTGTGATGGTTTGGGGTCAGCATGGTGGTGGTGGTAGTGTGATGGTTTGGGGTCAGCATGGTGGTGGTAGTGTGATGGTTTGGGGTCAGCATGGTGGTGGTAGTGTGATGGTTTGGGGTCAGCATGGTGGTGGTAGTGTGATGGTTTGGGGTCAGCATGGTGGTGGTGGTAGTGTGATGGTTTGGGGTCAGCATGGTGGTGGTAGTGTGATGGTTTGGGGTCCAGCATGGTGGTGGTAGTGGGATGGTTTGGGGTCTAGCATGGTGGTGGTAGTGTGATGGTTTGGGGTCAGCATGGTGGTGGTGGTAGTGTGATGGTTTGGGGTCAGCATGGTGGTGGTAGTGTGATGGTTTGGGGTCAGCATGGTGGTGGTAGTGTGATGGTTTGGGGTCAGCATGGTGGTGGTGGTAGTGTGATGGTTTGGGGTCAGCATGGTGGTGGTAGTGTGATGGTTTGGGGTCCAGCATGGTGGTGGTAGTGGGATGGTTTGGGGTCTAGCATGGTGGTGGTAGTGTGATGGTTTGGGGTCAGCATGGTGGTGGTAGTGTGATGGTTTGGGGTCAGCATGGTGGTGGTAGTGTGATGGTTTGGGGTCAGCATGGTGGTGGTGGTAGTGTGATGGTTTGGGGTCAGCATGGTGGTGGTAGTGTGATGGTTTGGGGTCCAGCATGGTGGTGGTAGTGGGATGGTTTGGGGTCTAGCATGGTGGTGGTAGTGTGATGGTTTGGGGTCAGCATGGTGGTGGTGGTAGTGTGATGGTTTGGGGTCAGCATGGTGGTGGTAGTGTGATGGTTTGGGGTCAGCATGGTGGTGGTAGTGTGATGGTTTGGGGTCAGCATGGTGGTGGTGGTAGTGTGATGGTTTGGGGTCAGCATGGTGGTGGTAGTGTGATGGTTTGGGGTCCAGCATGGTGGTGGTAGTGGGATGGTTTGGGGTCTAGCATGGTGGTGGTAGTGTGATGGTTTGGGGACGCTTTGCTGCCTCAGGACCTGGACGACTTGCCTTAATAGAAGGAACCATGAATTCTGCTCTGTATCAGATAATTCTACAGGAGAATGTCATCTGTCTGTGAGCTGAATCTGAAGCCCAGCTGGGTCATGCAGCAAGACAATGATCCAAAACACACAAGCAATTTGTCTACATCAGAATGGCTGAAAAGCAACTAATATAATGTTTTGGAACGGCCTAGTCAAAGTCCAGACCTAAACCCTGTTGAGATGTTGTGGCAGCACCTGAAACAGGTTGGTAGGTGATGAAATACTTATGTCATGCAATAAAATGCAAATGAATTACTTAAAAATCATACAATGTGATTTTCTGGATTTTGGTTTTAGATTCCGTCTCTCACAGTTGAAGTGTTCCTATGATAACAATTACAGTGTTTCAAATACTTGTTCTCCCCACTGTACATAATCCTGTGTGTGTGTGTGTTGCTACCATTGATAATGCTGGTAGTGATAACACCCTCCCCTACAGTGTGATAATGCTGGTAGTGGTAACACCCTCCCCTACAATGTGATAATGCTGGTAGTGATAACACCCTCCCCTACAGTGTGATAATGCTGGTAGTGATAACACCCTCCCCTACAGTGTGATAATGCCGGTAGTGATAACACCCTCCCCTACAGTGTGATAATGCTGGTAGTGGTAACACCCTCCCCTACAATGTGATAATGCTGGTAGTGGTAACACCCTCCCCTACAATGTGATAATGCTGGTAGTGGTAACACCCTCCCCTACAATGTGATAATGCTGGTAGTGGTAACACCCTCCCCTACAATGTGATAATGCTGGTAGTGGTAACACCCTCCCCTACAATGTGATAATGCTGGTAGTGATAACACCCTCCCCTACAGTGTGATAATGCTGGTAGTGGTAACACCCTCCCCTACAGTGTGATAATGCTGGTAGTGATAACACCCTCCCCTACAGTGTGATAATGCTGGTAGTGGTAACACCCTCCCCTACAGTGTGATAATGCTGGTAGTGGTAACACCCTCCCCTACAGTGTGATAATGCTGGTAGTGATAACACCCTCCCCTACAGTGTGATAATGCTGGTAGTGGTAACACCCTCCCCTACAGTGTGATAATGCTGGTAGTGATAACACCCTCCCCTACAGTGTGATAATGTCAGGTGTCTGTTCTGTTTCTCCCAGTGATATTAGACCCTGTTTCTCTCAGTGATATTAGACCCTGTTTCTCTCAGTGATATTAGACCCTGTTTCTCTCAGTGATATTAGACCCTGTTCCTCTCAGTGATGTTAGACCCTGTTTCTCTCAGTGATATTAGACCCTGTTCCTCTCAGCGATGTTAGACCCTGTATGGAGTGAATTTCTTTCTACTGAAATGACTCTGACATACTGCTCTCCCAAAAGGTCTTCAGAGACCTCTACACAGGACAATCTGTAGACTGTTTACAAAGCTCTGTCTTCAGAGACCTCTACAAAGGACAGTCTGTAGACTGTTTACAAAGCTCTGTCTTCAGAGACCTCTACACAGGACAATCTGTAGACCGTTACAAAATGATGGACGACACTAGATCCGATATGGAATGCGGCCAAAAGAGAAAAGCACCTCATCAAGTAATAGAAATACCCTGCATCACACAGGCTGGGTGGTCGGGGGTTGTTCACTTTAAATAAAATAACAAATATTCACAGTCTGTTTTGATCTGTGTCAGGGCTTTCTAAAGGCTTTACTATCTGGCTCTCTGCCAGGATCATCCAGACACGGCTTATACCATCTCTGTTTGAGCCATTTAGGTCTTTGTGGAGTTTCCTCATCCTCGATGTCATCGGCTAGGCAAGCTGTATTGTGTGATTGGGTTTGTTACGGGGGTTATGTGCAGGGGAGAAAGCAGAATACATGTATTCCTGGTACGGGACCTCCTATATTTTAGGAGTCTAGTCATAGAACTACATATAGAATCTCTATTAATCAAATCAAATCAAATTTTATTTGTCACATACACATGGTTAGCAGATGTTATGCGAGTGTAGCGAAATGCTTGTGCTTCTAGTTCCGACAATGCAGTGATAACCAACAAGTAATCTAACTAACAATTCCAAAACTACTGTCTTATACACAGTGTAAGGGGATAAAGAATATGTACATAAGGATATATGAATGAGTGATGGTACAGAGCAGCATAGGCAAGATACAGTAGATGGTATCGAGTACAGTATATACATATGAGATGAGTATGTAGACAATGTAAACAAAGTGGCATAGTTAAAGTGGCTAGTGATACATGTATTACATAAGGATGCAGTCGATGATGTAGAGTACAGTATATACGTATGCATATGAGATGAATAATGTAGGGTAAGTAACATTATATAAGGTAGCATTGTTTAAAGTGGCTATTGATATATTTACATCATTTCCCATCAATTCCCATTATTAAAGTGGCTGGAGTTGGGTCAGTGTCAATGACAGTGTGTTGGCAGCAGCCACTCAATGTTAGTGGTGGCTGTTTAACAGTCTGATGGCCTTGAGATAGAAGCTGTTTTTCAGTCTCTCGGTCCCAGCTTTGATGCACCTGTACTGACCTCGCCTTCTGGATGATAGCGGGGTGAACAGGCAGTGGTTCGGGTGGTTGATGTCCTTGATGATCTTTATGGCCTTCCTGTAACATCGGGTGGTGTAGGTGTCCTGGAGGGCAGGTAGTTTGCCCCCGGTGATGCGTTGTGCAGACCTCACTACCCTCTGGAGAGCCTTACGGTTGAGGGCGGAGCAGTTGCCGTACCAGGCGGTGATACAGCCCGCCAGGATGCTCTCGATTGTGCATCTGTAGAAGTTTGTGAGTGCTTTTGGTGACAAGCCGAATTTCTTCAACCTCCTGAGGTTGAAGAGGCGCTGCTGCGCCTTCTTCACGACGCTGTCAGTGTGAGTGGACCAATTCAGTTTGTCTGTGATGTGTATGCCGAGGAACTTAAAACTTGCTACCCTCTCCACTACTGTTCCATCGATGTGGATAGGGGGGTGTTCCCTCTGCTGTTAATTCACTAGGATCTCTGTGGATCTAGTCATAGAACTACATATAGAATCTCTATTAATTCACTAGGATCTTTGTTGGTCTAGTCATATAACTACATATATAATCTCTATTAATTCACTAGGATCTCTGTGGATCTAGTCATAGAACTACATATAGAATCTCTATTAATTCACTAGGATCTTTGTGGGTCTAGTCATAGAACTACATATAGAATCTCTATTAATTCACTAAGATCTCTGTGGATCTAGTCATAAAGATGTGTCATTTAACTTTTTAAATGTATTAACTTTTCATGGTGGCATAAACACAACCATAAACACAACCATTCATGATGTTCTCATCTGATTGTCAAACAAATCACTTCAAAAGGTCTCCTTTAACAGGCTTCCCAGCAGCTGGTTCATCCACTCACAACACATCTCCAACCTCCAAACAGTGGTGAATGAAAGAGACACCTGCTTCATAACCTTTAAACAGCAGGATTAAAGGTTAACCCTTTAACGACCCCCAGGGACCTGCTGGACAAAATCTACTGTGTCTCAGGTTGTCTCAGGTGTCAATGTTTCCGTTGACTTCTTCTTCCAAAGTCTCGGACGCTACGTTGTCTAGAAGGGGGTCATTAAAATGTTGAAACCGGCTCACAGTGACTAGCATTATTGTGTTGTGTTACTGGATGAAACAAATGGGAGAGATACACATTTTTTTAGAACATATTCAGACCCCTTGATGAACAGAGCCTTTATCTACCCATCTACTTTACATACAGCCAATTCAGAAAGTATTCAGACCCCTTGATGAACAGAGCCTTTATCTACCTATCTACTTTACATACGGCCAATTCAGAAAGTATTCAGACCCCTTGATGAACAGAGCGTTGGACTAGTAACTGGAAGGTTGCAAGTTCAAACCCCCGAGCTGACAAGGTACAAATCTGTCGTTCTGCCCCTGAACAGGCAGTTAACCCACTGTTCCTAGACCAGTTAACCCACTGTTCCTAGACCAGTTAACGCACTGTTCCTAGACCAGTTAACGCACTGTTCCTAGACCAGTTAACCCCACTGTTCCTAGGCCGTCATTGAAAATAAGAATTTGTTCTTAACTGACTTGCCTAGTTAAATAAAGGTAAAATAAATAAATAAATAAATAAAGAATTCAGGCTCTCACAGACCTGTTAGTTTTTCTTTAAGAAGCCCTCCTGTTCTCCACTCGTTACCTGTATTAACTGCACCTGTTCTCCACTCGTTACCTGTATTAACTGCACCTGTTTGAACTCATTATCTGTATAAAAGACACCTGTCCACACACTCAATCAAACAGACTCCAACCTCTCCACAATGGCCAAGTCCAGAGAGCTGTGTAAGGACATCAGGGATAAAATTGTAGACCTGCACAAGGCTGGGAAGGGCTACAGGACAATAGGCAAGCAGCTTGGTGAGAAGGCAACAACTGTTGGCGCAATTATTAGAAAATGGAAGAAGTTGAAGATGACGGTCAATCACCCTCGGTCTGGGGCTCCATGCAAGATCTCACCTCGTGGGGCATCAATGATCATGAGGAAGGTGAGGGATCAGCCCAGAACTACACGGCAGGACCTGGTCAATGACCTGAAGAGAGCTGGGACCACAGTCTCAAAGAAAACCATTAGTAACACACTACGCCGTCATGGATTAAAATCCTGCGACGCACGCAAGGTCCCCCTGTTCAAGCCAGCGCATGTCCAGGCCCGTCTGAAGTTTGCCAATGACCATCTGGATGATCCAGAGGAGGAATGGGAGAAGGTCATGTGGTCTGATGAGACAAAAATAGAGCTTTTTGGTCTAAACTCCACTCGCCGTGTTTGGAGGAAGAAGAAGGATGAGTACAACCCCAAGAACACCATCCCAACAGTGAAGCATGGAGGTGGAAACATCATTCTTTGGGGATGCTTTTCTGCAAAGGGGACTGTATTGATGGGAGGATAGATGGGGCCATGT
The DNA here is from genome assembly GCF_034236695.1 of Oncorhynchus nerka. Lineage (NCBI taxonomy): Eukaryota > Metazoa > Chordata > Actinopteri > Salmoniformes > Salmonidae > Oncorhynchus > Oncorhynchus nerka. The sequence goes on along the minus strand of NC_088422.1, from coordinate 3,045,239 downwards.
ATCACGAGACCTTGGCCAACAACCTCCTTCCCCCATTGAAGATGGGTCGTGGCTGGGTCTTCCAGCATGACAACGCCTCGAAACACACAGCCAGGGCAACTAAGGAGTGGCTCCGTAAGAAGCATCTCAAGGTCCTGGAGTGGCCTAGCCAGTCTCCAGACCTGAACCCAATAGAAAATCTATGGAGGGAGCTGAAAGTCCGTATTATTGAAGGATCTGGAGAAGGTCTGTATGGAGGAGTGGGACAAAATCCCTGCTGCAGTGTGTGCAAACCTGGTCAAGAACTACAGGAAACGTATGATCTCTGTAATTGCAAACAAAGGTTTCTGTACCAAATAATAAGTTCTGCTTTTTTGATGTATCATGCAATACAATGCAAATGAATTACTTAAAAATCATACAATGTGATTTTCTGGATTTTTGTTTTAGATTCCGTCTCTCACAGTTGAAGTGTACCTATGATAAAAAATTACAGACCTCTACATGCTTTGTAAGTAGGAAAACCTGCAAAATCAGCAGTGTTTCAAATACTTATTCTCCCCACTGTATGTAGATAAGGTATTTTTTTTATATTTTTTATGAATTATCAAGAAAATCTAAACCTGTTTTCGCTTTGTCATTATGGGGTATTGTGATGCCATTGTGATGTCATTATGGGGTATTGTGATGTCATTATGGGGTATTGTGTGCTGATTGATAAGGATTTTTTTTATTTAATACATTTTAGAATAAGGCTGTAAAGTAACAAAATGTAGAAAAGGGGAAGAGGTCTGAACTTTCCAAATGCATTGTACATAAATGTGTTTAACGCACTGTACTTACCATTTAAACGGTGTATATACTGTATCTATCGATATATGGTAATAATAAGGCACTGTACTTAACATTTAAACGGTGTATATACTGTATCTATCGATATATGGTAATAATAAGGCACTGTACTTACCATTTAAACGGTGTATATACTGTATCTATCGATATATGGTAATAATAAGGCACTGTACTTACCATTTAAACCAATAAGCTCAACATAAGGAACACATGACAGAGTCATCTGAGGAATAACTTTTGAGTTCAAGCTAAGAAAGTTAGCCTAAAAGTTAAATACTTATCTTGAATGTTGCATGAGATGTTATATTAGTTATAAATTGAATAAAATATAATTCCATCCATTATCCCACCACGTAATGTTGTCATTTATGACATAACGCATTCCAAACTGGACATTCCAAACGGGACATTCCAAACGGGACATTCCAAACTGGACATTCCAAACTGGACATTCCAAACGGGACATTCCAAACTGGACATTCCAAACTGGACATTCCAAACAGGACATTCCAAACTGGACATTCCAAACTGGACATTCCAAACGGGACATTCCAAACTGGACACTAACAGTTCGTATCCTATGAACTGTCAAAGTAAGAGGTATGTAGGCTTGAATATGAATAGAGGATGTTATACATGGATATAAGGTCCACATAAGCCCATTTTCTGATCCGTTCAGACATTGGACACCATCAAAATGAGGATTTTGTGACTGGTTTAATTAAAGCAACTATCAAAGGCTGAGACAATGTTATCAAAATATATAGTGTCAACAAATCAACCCAAATCATGGCGTGATAAACACACACACTTTCTCTCGGTAAGCCTGAAAGGCTTGGATCTGATCTGGTCAAAACAGAAGATGTGAGCCTGGTACCACCAGCCCAGACATCCCGGTCATTATCATCATCTCTCACAGGGTTGGGGAGTAACTGTTTACAATTTTAAAAAATGAACTAATCAGTTACATTAGCAGCTAAAATATTGTAATCAGATTACAGAGACTTTTGGAAAAAAAATAGATGATTACTTCTTGTATTAATTTAAAATTCCAAAAATATATTTATGACACTTTTCTGTTTTCTTAATGAAATTCAATTCAGCATTAAACAAATGTGCAAGTTTAAGTTTGTTCCACCTGAGTGGGTCTGACCACCAATCAGAGACCACTGTGATGACACACCTAATGATGACCACCAATCAGAGACCACTATGATGACACACCAAATGATGACCACCAATCAGAGACCACTATGATGACACACCAAATGATGACCACCAATCAGAGACCACTGTGATGACACACCAAATGATGACCACCAATCAGAGACCACTGTGATGACACACCAAATGATGACCACCAATCAGAGACCACTATGATGACACACCAAATGATGACCACCAATCACAGACCACTGTGATGACCACCAATCAGAGACTACTATGATGACACACCAAATGATGACTACCAATCAGAGACCACTATGACGACACACCAAATGATGACCACCAATCAGAGACCACTATGATGACACACCAAATGATGACCACCAATCAGAGACCACTGTGATGACCACCAATCAGAGACCACTATGATGACACACCAAATGATGACCACCAATCAGAGACCACTATGATGACACACCAAATGATGACCACCAATCAGAGACCACTATAATGACACACCAAATGATGACCACCAATCAGAGACCACTATTATGACACACCAAATGATGACTACCAATCAGAGACCACTGTGATGACACACCAAATGATGACCACCAATCAGAGACCACTATGATGACACACCAAATGATGACCACCAATCAGAGACCACTATGACACACCAAATGATGACCACCAATCAGAGACCACTATGACGACACACCAAATGATGACCACCAATCAGAGACCACTATGACACACCAAATGATGACCACCAATCAGAGACCACTGTGATGACCACCAATCAGAGACCACTATAATGACACACCAAATGATGACTACCAATCAGAGACCACTATGACACACCTAATGATGACCACCAATCAAAGACCACTATGATGACACACAAAATGATGACAACCAATCAGAGACCACTATGATGACACACCAAATGATGACCACCAATCAGAGTCCACTATGATGACACACCTAATGATTACCACCAATCATTAGCAGCTAAAATATTGTAATCAGATTACAGAGACTTTTGGAAAAAAAATAGATGATTACTTCTTGTATTAATTTAAAATTCCAAAAATATATTTATGACACTTTTCTGTTTTCTTAATGAAATTCAATTCAGCATTAAACAAATGTGCAAGTTTAAGTTTGTTCCACCTGAGTGGGTCTGACCACCAATCAGAGACCACTATGATGACACACCAAATGCTGACCACCAATCAGAGACCACTATGATGACACACCAAATGATGACCACCAATCAGAGACCACTGTGATGACACACCAAATGATGACCACCAATCAGAGACCACTGTGATGACACACCAAATGATGACCACCAATCAGAGACCACTATGATGACACACCAAATGATGACCACCAATCAGAGACCACTATGACGACACACCAAATGATGACCACCAATCAGAGACCACTATGACACACCTAATGATGATACCAATCAGAGACCACTATGATGACACACCAAATGATGACCACCAATCAGAGACCACTGTGATGACCACCAATCAGAGACCACTATGATGACACACCAAATGATGACCACCAATCAGAGACCACTATTATGACACACCAAATGATGACCACCAATCAGAGACCACTGTGATGACCACCAATCAGAGACCACTGTGATGACACACCAAATGATGACCACCAATCAGAGACCACTATTATGACACACCAAATGATGACTACCAATCAGAGACCACTATGACACACCTAATGATGACCACCAATCAGAGACCACTGTGATGACCACCAATCAGAGACCACTATGATGACACACCAAATGATGACCACCAATCAGAGACCACTATGATGACACACCAAATGATGACCACCAATCAGAGACCACTATTATGACACACCAAATGATGACTACCAATCAGAGACCACTGTGATGACACACCAAATGATGACCACCAATCAGAGACCACTATTATGACACACCAAATGATGACTACCAATCAGAGACCACTATGACGACACACCAAATGATGACCACCAATCAGAGACCACTATGACACACCTAATGATGACCACCAATCAGAGACCACTATGATGACACACCAAATGATGACCACCAATCAAAGACCACTATGATGACACACCAAATGATGACCACCAATCAGAGACCACTATGACACACCTAATGATGACCACCAATCAGAGACCACTATGACACACCAAATGATGACCACCAATCAGAGTCCACTATAATGACACACCAAATGATGACCACCAATCAGAGACCACTATAATGACAGACCAAATGATGACTACCAATCAGAGACCACTATGATGACCACCAATCAGAGACCAATATGATGACACACCAAATGCATTTGATGGATCCTTTGTCTCTTCACCAATAGGAGTCTAAGCCCTGTCTAAGCTGTGTGGAATTATTTTAAGAAGGTCATACTAAGGATTATTTTGCTAATTGATTTTTAAGACCCTTTGAAGTAACAAAACAAAATAAATAAAAATTATTTGATTACATTTTTTAAATTTGGTCTTACTGCTATTAGCCCATTGAAACGCATTGAATAACAGATTCACTGCATGGAACAGATGGTTCCCCCTCCTTTAGATTTGGCCATTGTGTTGATCAGGATTGTTTTACATTTATTTAACCCCTTGTTCTGTAGCACTAAACAGTCTCCATATATACTTCCATTCACCATTCCCCAACCGGGACCGTGGCACCTTCAGACCAGTCTGTGGGTGTCCAAGTGCAAAACGATCAACGTGTCTGTGTCCGTGAGAGTCTCAACTTTCCACAGAGGGGTCGTATTAGTCTGTAGGCCAAACTGTTTGGACACTTACAGACCAGTGGAGGCTGCTGAGGGGAGGACGGGCTCATTATAATAGCTGGAATGGAGTCAATGGAGTGAAATCAACCAGATAGAAACCGCGTCTTTGATGTGTTTTGATACCATTCCATTGAATCCATTCCAGACATTATTATGCGCCTTCCTCCACTGCTACAGACGAGGAGTTGGCAGATCAGCTGTACCGACTTCAGACGAGTCTCCAGACGCTTGTGGGGGTCGTAGAGTAAAATGGAGAACACCGTGTTCGTGACGAGTCTCGTCTTTTTTCCCAACTGGTACCACAGGGGCCCTTTACACAAGGCCTGTAGGCAGCCGAGAGCAAAACAACCGACATGTTCCTGAGAGTCCACAGATATAATAGTTTTGTTGGCCAAACCACGCTACAGACGATTTTGTGAAAATACAGATTTTTCGGGACGTCTCGGGGTCTGACGAACACCGCTCTGTCACCTTTCATCGAAGATCCGGAAGTGTTACATCGAATGGGATGCAAAAAAAAAAAAAAAGAGAGAGAGAGATTTATATCTGAAACCGAATGACTTTTACGGGGATGTTTTTATTATGCTAATTTCATCAACCTTAGGGGGCAAAGTAATCCAAAAGTTACTAAAAGTATTCAGATTACGTTACTGACTGAGGTAATCCAAAAACTATGTTACCGATTACAATTTTAGGCTGGTAACTAGTAACTGTAACGGATTACATTTCTAAAGTAACCTACCCAGCCCTGCACACACACACACACGAGAGCCTAGTAATCACCAACTGAGAAGTTATCATCAGTAGTGAGCTACAAAACAAAAACAAAACCGATTGAATCGGGTGATGATTAATATGATGATGACTGTTGATAACAGTAAACGCAGACAATGCACATCAATGCAAACGTCCCCTGCGCTGTACTATAGGGCTTTGTAATGAGACACGCACGCCGTCGATAACGTAGCCTAATGTCAACCTTTTTCCAAGCAAATGTAGAGGTCGAGAAGGCGGTAACACATCACACATCGCCAATCCATTCTATTCAAAAACTATATATATATATATATATTTTGGTCCAGCTTTTTCTTGCAATGCAATGCGAACGAATGAGTTCTATGTAACTCTTGAAACTTGAATGATTCTCCAACTTTGAATTATGGAATTCAGGCTCTTGACGTTCAAAGAAATATCTCATATACATTATCTTCTAAACATTGCTTTTTATAGCTTTGGATCTATTCAACCAATTCACCTAGGATAAGAACCCTTTAAAAAACAAATACTAGATGAAGAATATAACCTCGTCTAAACAGCATGTTAATTAATCATTTGTTTTGTTTTACACAAGCTGATGCTCCCTCAATTCCGTTCTCTTATATCGAGGCGGAGTTCAGCTTTGATGACTGGTCGCGTAATTTGCAAGCAACAACATTGGGTCACCATGAGTCGATTCTTGTAAAAAATGTAAATTCTGAAAACGCTTACCTGTACTTATGCTTGTCCCGTACAACTGATGCCCAAATGCTGAAATTCCAACTTTCAATAAAAACTTTTAGCGAATACAACCACGGACTTCTCCTTAGTTGAGGGTTCCTCCGCTAAAAGGAGATTAATTTACGCCTGAGTAGCAAGACAAAACGTTAGTTATCCGAAGAGTAGACTTCTCAAATAACTGAAAACAATCCAGGGAAATTATTTTCTGCACGCAAATAATAATAAATAAATAAAAGTCCTTCATACAATGTATTCACAAATGTGCGCGAAGCCTAAATATGAAATTACATTGAATCATAAATTAATCCTTGCTAAATTAAGACGGGACTGTTGTGCGCGTTCGTCACTGGTAGCGTCGCTTGACGCCAGCGGCTCGTCAGCAACATTAAAATGGTACTTCCGGGTCACGGAACTTCGGAAAGTTTCAGAATAAAAGTCCCCCCACGTCAAATATTTTCTTAGCTCCATTGTTGGTTAAGGGCTTGTAAGTAAGCATTTCACGGTAAGTTCTACACCTGTTGTATTCATGATATATTCAAAATAATTGCTAAACATTAACAATTATTCATATTTGTTCATATGTACCTGACATTTGCATTAAATGTGGGGTTTAAATGAATACCTCCAATGCAATCAAATCAAATGTTATTTATCACATGAGTTGAATACAACAAGTGTAGACTTTACAGTGAAGTGTGGCAGATGTGTTGTTACCTACCCTTACCACCTGGGGGCAGCCCTTCAGGAAGTCCAGAATCCAGTTGCAGAGGGAGGTGTTTAGTCCCAGGGTCCTTAGCTTACTGATGAGCTTTGAGGGCACTATGGTGTTGAACGCTGAGCTGTAGTCAATTCTCACACAGGTGTTCCTTTTGTCCAGGTGGGAAAGGGCCGTGTGGAATGCAATAGAGATTGCATCATCTGTGGATCTGTTGGGGCGGGATGCAAATTGGAGTGGGTCTAGGATTTCTGGGATAACGGTGTTGATGTGAGCCATGACCAGCCTTTCAAAGCTCTTCATGGGTACAGATGTGAGTGCTACGGGTCAGTTGTCTGGAACAACTGATGCTCTCATGCATGTTTCAGTGTTACTTGGCTCGACGCGAGCATAGAAGCAATTTAGCTCGTCTGGGAGGTTTGTGTCAATGGGCAGCTCTCAGCTCGTGGCTGTGCTTTCCTTTGTAGTGTGTAATAGTTTGCAGGCACTGCCACATCCGACGAGCGTCGCAGCCGGTGTAGTACGATTCAATCTAGTTTGTACATCTCAACTGTCAGTAGAAACCACATTTGTTTAAGCAAGTCAGTCAAATCAGCTATGTCTTTTTAAAAGGCAGTAAATGAGGCTGAATGAACTGTTTCGCTGTCAGACAAGCCTCTGCTGATATCCCGGTGTAGCAGTGGTAAGGTGTTGGGACTCTGCTGTTGGGACAGCTTTAGGCCCTAACAGTTTGTGGGCACCTTTGTTACCATTATAGTGTAATTAATGTGTTGTGTAGTGGCTTTGCTGGCATGGATCCCACTATCTTTTGTTTTTTGATGCCCCACCAAGATTTAAAATCGCCACTGTCAGGTAGATGGAAGTAATCCGTGTGTGTTTGTTCACTAACGTTACAGAGATAACATCAATGAATTCATTCACGAAAACATGAGACGTTGTATTTTGGATGAATTATCAGGAGAAATAAAAGATGATCGTATTAATGTTGTTATCTATGAATGTGTAAATCAGACTCATTGATTGGTGAACGTCTTGAAATAACTCTTCCCGTTATCGACATCGTCAAAAGATCAATCTGCAATCTGCATTCAATTCCTGGCAGCCTTCTTCTCCTGGGTTGATTTGTGAATGTGACTGGTTAGAGAATGTTTGTCTTGGGTATCCAAGGTGTTTGAGATTGTTGAGGACCAGTGTTCCGAGGGGCTGACTGTGACATCATAAAGCGGAATGTAGTTACAATGATGTGCCGAAAGTGGTGTAACCTGTACACACACTACACTACGGTTCACAGATTGTTTGGTGTGTTTCAGGAGCTGGTATACTGAACCCTGATCTTACTTCTGTGTTACTGTTGATGATCATTTGTTATGAATAAAGTGTAAATTAATACATTGCTTAGCACCAGTAAATGAACAAGAATCATTAAAAAAAATATATATATTTTGATTTTATTACAATTGTACAGTATATGACCAAAAGTATGTGGACACCTTCTCGTGGAATATCTCATTCCAAATTCCCAGGCAGTAATATGGAGTTGCTGCTGTAACAGCCTCCACTCTTCTGGGAAGGCTTTCCACTAGATGTTGGAACATTGCTGCTATAACAGCCTCCTCTCTTCTGGGAAGGCTTTCCACTAGATGTTGGAACATTGCTGCTATAACAGCCTCCACTCTTCTGGGAAGGCTTTCCACTAGATGTTGGAACATTGCTGCTATAACAGCCTCCACTCTTCTGGGAAGGCTTTCCACTAGATGTTGGAACATTGCTGCTATAACAGCCTCCACTCTTCTGGGAAGGCTTTCCACTAGATGTAGGAACATTGCTGCTATAACAGCCTCCTCTCTTCTGGGAAGTCTTAACACTAGATGTTGTAATATTTCTGTGGGGACTTGCTTCTCAAGAGCGTGGTGGGCGATTAGGCCCGCTGTCGGTGTTCCAATTCGTCCCAAAGGTTTTCAATGGGGTTAAGGTCAGGGCTCTGTGCAGGCCAGTCAAGTTCTTCGACACTGATCTCAACAAACCATTTCTGTACGGACCTCGCTTTTTGCACAAGGGCATTGTCATGCTGAAACAGGAAAGGGCTTTCCCCAAACTGTTGTCACAAAGCTGGAAGCACAGAATCATCTAGAATGTCATTGTATGTTGTAGCGTTAAGATTTCCCTTCACTGGAACTAAGGGGCCTGAACCATGAAAAACAGCCCCAGACCATTATTCCTTCTTCACCTAACTTTACAGTTGGCACTATGCATTGTGGCAGGTAGGATTCTCCTGGCATCCGCCAAACTCAGATTAATCCATCGGACAACCAGATGGTGAAGCATGATTCATCACTCCAGAGAACGTGTTTCCTCTGCCACAGAATCCAATGGCGGAGAGCTTTACACCCCTCCAGCTGACGCTTGGCATTGCGCATGGTGATCTTAGGCTTGTGTGCGGCTGCTCGGCCATGGAAACCCATTTCATGAAGATCCCGGCGAACAGTTTTTGTGCTGACGTTTCTTCCAGAGGCAGTTTGCAACCGAGGACAGATGATTTTTACGCACTACGTGCTTCAGCACTCGACGGTCCGGTTCTATGAGCTTGTGTGGCCTACCACTTCACGGTCCGGTTCTGTGAGCTTGTGTGGCCTACCACTTCACGGTCCGGTTCTGTGAGCTTGTGTGGCCTACCACTTCACGGTCCGGTTCTGTGAGCTTGTGTGGCCTACCACTTCACGGTCCTGTTCTATGAGCTTGTGTGGCCTACCACTTCACGGTCCGGTTCTGTGAGCTTGTGTGGCCTACCACTTCACGGTCCTGTTCTATGAGCTTGTGTGGCCTACCACTTCACGGTCCGGTTCTTGTGTGGCCTACCACTTCACGGTCCGGTTCTTGTGTGGCCTACCACTTCACGGTCCGGTTCTGTGAGAAGGTGTGGCCTACCACTTCACGGTCCGGTTCTGTGAGCTTGTGTGGCCTACCACTTCACGGTCCGGTTCTGTGAGCTTGTGTGGCCTACCACTTCACGGTCCGGTTCTGTGAGCTTGTGTGGCCTACCACTTCACGGTCCGGTTCTGTGAGCTTGTGGCCTACCACTTCAGGTGTGTGGCCTACCACTTCACGGTCCGGTTCTGTGAGAAGGTGTGGCCTACCACTTCACGGTCCGGTTCTGTGAGAAGGTGTGGCCTACCACTTCACGGTCCGGTTCTGTGAGAAGGTGTGGCCTACCACTTCACGGTCCGGTTCTGTGAGAAGGTGTGGCCTACCACTTCACGGTCCAGTTCTTGTGTGGCCTACCACTTCACGGTTAAGCCGTTGTTGCTCCTTGACGTTTCCACTACACAATGACAGCCCTTACAGTTGACCGGGGCAGCTCTAGCAGGGCAGACATTTGACAAACTGACTTGTTGGAAAGGTGGCATCTTATAACGGTGCCAGATTGAAAATCACTGAGTTCTTCGGTACGGGCCATTCTACTGCAAATGTTTGGAGATTGCATCTTACCCCCCTTTTTCGTGGTATCCAATTGTTAGTAGTTACTATCTTGTCTCATCTCTACAACTCCCGTACGGGCTCGGGAGAGACGAAGGTTGAAAGTCATGTGTCCTCCGAAACACAACCCAACCAAGCCGCACTGCTTCTTAACACAGCGCGCATCCAACCCGGAAGCCAGCCGCACCAATGTGTCAGAGGAAACACCGTGCACCTGGCGACCTGGGTAGCGTGCACTGCCCCAGCCCGCCACAGGAATGATGAGACAAGGATATCCCTACCAGCCAAAGGCCAATTGTGCATCGCCCCATGGACCTCCCGGTCACGGCCGGCTGCGACAGAGCCTGGGTTCGAACCCAGAGTCTCTGGTGGCACTGCCTTAGACCACTGCACCACCCGGCAGGCCCGGAGATTGCACTGTTGTGTGCTCGATTTTATACACCTGTCAGCAACGAGTAGAAATAGCTAATTTGAAGGTGTGTCCACATACTTTGTGTATTTATAGTGTATATATTTTTATACCAGTAGGCTATTATTATGTTCTTTACATTAATTTACTCAATGTGCTCCATCTTATAAAACTGTTTATCTTATATAAAGTAGTAATTCTCTTTAGTTTCCCTCCATGTAGTTGAAGTTTGTAAAATAATTTAAACATTATTCACTATGCAAAGCTACAACAAACAAAAAAAAAAGATTGATTTTGTAACATATCAGACGCATAGGGGTTTTACCACGGACTTTTATTTTGAAGGCAAAATCCGAAAACCGGAAGTCTTCTTGTGTATAGATGCAGTTACGTTTTGCTGAAGTTGAGCCTAAATAATATTTCCATGCTCCGTCTTCAGAGCAGAACCCCGAATGCGGGGCGGAGTCAGCGCCATTGATTTATGAGCTCTTTGTCCAATCAGGGAGAAGTTGACAGAATAATGAGATCAGATCCCTAGGCGGCTATATCTTCATAAAATTAGGTATAAAGGATTATTAACAACGGTTAATAATTTGTTAATACAATAATGTAATAAACAAGTAAAACCATTGAATTGGTGTGTGTGTGTGTCCCAAAATTTCTAAAACATTTACAGAAGTCTATTCATTGTAAAAAAAAAATATATATATACATTTTTATTTTAACAGACAATTAACATCTGCGACTTCTATTACTTGAGGAAGTCAGCTGAATTGTTTACAAAAAAATGTTTGTCTTTAACTCTGCCTTGATAGGAAAAGGACTTGTAAAGGAAGTCCACTGTACACAGTACATGTTTAGTCTACAGCTGTTGTTTTCGAAGCATGCGACAAATAACATTTTTATTTGATCTGATCTAGTCTGTTTTTCTGGTCCGGAGACTACCCAGGATTCATGAAACTCATTTCACCGCAGGACACTGATCTAAAACCATGTTGCAGTACTCTTATTACTTGCACAGTCCGTCCCTTCCCCCCCCCTTCCTCCCTCAGATGTTCCAAAGGCGCTGTTCTGTGGCAGATCCTTTCCTCCAAACTCTCTATAAATGGGGTGTGACTCTAGGACCCTGAAAGCCAGTTCCACTGATTTGTATTCCTCTCGTTTTAATCAGAGACTGAAACGGAACTATAACCAGGTGGGTGAAATTAACTATCAGCTAGTAGTCAGGACCTCGTAGGGTAAGATTTTAATATCTGCTCTCACACGTTGCTGTGGCCGTGGAAGGTAGGTGAGCTATCGAATTGGCCAGCACAGTATACGCACTCGATTTAGCTACAGATCTCCCAGTACGCCAGGTAGGTAGAGTTGGTCTTTTCAGACAAATTAAAATGGTTATAAATGGTGCGCAGGGCTTCTGAATCAAGTGCACTAATAATATATATTTTTTGTTACACTAATAATATATATATATTTTTTGTTACACTAATAATATATATATATTTTTTGTTACACTAATATATATTTATTTGTATTTATTTATTTTAAACTAATAATATAAATATACATATTTTTATTTATTTTTACACTAATAATATATATTATTTTTAAGAATCGCCTTCAGGTTGTTTTTTTCTACATAAATGTTTGTAGATCGACTAGGAATGCCTTGAAGATGGACCGGTCAAAAGATCGGTTGGTGACCACTGATCTCTGGGGACAGCTGAAGAACGCTTTTTGATAGCACCTTTTTATCTAAGATTGTACCTCTTCAACATCCATTACTCTGGCCTTACCTCTTCACCAGTATCTGTGCTGAGATCCATTACTCTGGCCTTACCTCCTCACCAGTATATGTGCTGAGATCTATTACAGAAGTTAACTTTTCTACCGATAATTTGTCTCAACTCCTCAAATCGCCAAACTGACACTACTAAAACGAGAGAATCAATGAACATAGATTCTGGGAAAGTAATGCTCAGTTAAAACCACATATACCGATCCTGTGCAGGTGTTGTTACATCCAAACATCACACCTACAGACCGCAACAAGATAATGCATCAACAGACAGTAACAAGATAATGCATCAACAGACAGTAACATCAAGATAATGCATCAACAGACCGTAACATCAAGATAATGCATCAACAGACAGTAACAACAAGATAATGCATCAACAGACCGTTACATCAAGATAATGCATCAACAGACAGTAACAACAAGATAATGCATCAACAGACCGTTACAACAAGATAATGCATCAACAGACAGCAACGACAAGATAATGCATCAACAGACAGTAACAACAAGATAATGCATTAACAGACCGTTACAACAAGATAATGCATCAACAGACAGTAACAACAAGATAATGCATTAACAGACCGTTACAACAAGATAATGCACCAACAGACAGTAACAACAAGATAATGCATTAACAGACCGTTACAACAAGATAATGCATTAACAGAGTACAAATCAAGATAATCATCAGAAAATAAAACAAACATTTAAACCGTTACAACATGAAGATAATGATTGGTCAACAGACTTTCAACAAGATAATGCATTAACAGACCGTTACAACAAGCAATAAACTTCAGGAGTACAAATCATGAGAGTTCTGAGAAAATAAAACAAACATTTTAAATCGTGCAACATGAAATTAAGTGATTCGTCAAAGGCTTTCTTTGACAGGCTGAAGAAGACAACGTCCTGAAGACGTCCTGAAGAAACAACGTCCTGAAGAAGACAACGTCCTGAAGAAGACAACGTCCTGAAGACGTCCTGAAGAAGACAACGTCCTGAAGACGTCCTGAAGAAGACAACGTCCTGAAGAAGACAAGAAGAAGACAACGTCCTGAAGAAGACAACGTCCTGAAGAAGACAACGTCCTGAAGAAGACAACGTCCTGAAGACATTGGATAAATCCCAAATGGCGCCCTATTCCCTATATAGTGCGCTATTTTGAGGATGAAGTCATTAAGTAATAAATCATGGAAAAGAAAGAAAGACCAGTACAGACCGTTAAAGACCAGAACAGACCGTTAAAGACCAGTACAGACCGTTAAAGACCAGTACAGACCATTAAAGACCAGTAGAAGACCAGTACAGACCGTTAAAGACCATTAAAGACCAGTAGAGACCGTTAAAGACCAGTACAGACCGTTAAAGACCAGTACAGACCATTAAAGACCAGCAGAGAACATTAAAGACCAGTAGAGAACTATTAAAGACCAGTAGAGAACATTAAAGACCAGTAGAGACCATTAAAGACCAGTACAGACCGTCAAAGACCAGTACAGACCATTAAAGACCAGTACAGACCGTTAAAGACCAGTACAGACCGTTAAAGACCAGTACAGACCGTTACAGACCGTTAAAGACCAGCACAGGTCATTAAAGACCAGCACAGACTATTAAAGACCAGTAGAGACCATTAAAGACCAGTAGAGACCATTAAAGACCAGTAGAGACTATTAAAGACCAGTAGAGACCATTAAAGACCAGTAGAGACCATTAAAGACCAGTAGAGAACATTAAAGACCAGTAGAGACCATTAAAGACCAGTAGAGACCGTTAAAGACCAGTAGAGACCATTAAAGACCAGTAGAGACCATTAAAGACCAGTACAGACCATTAAAGACCAGTAGAGAACATTAAAGACCAGTAAAGACCATTAAAGACCAGTAAAGACCAGTACAGAACATTAAAGACCAGTACAGACCGTTAAAGACCAGTAGAGAACATTAAAGACCAGTAGAGAACATTAAAGACCAGTAGAGACCATTAAAGACCAGTAGAGACCGTTTAAGACCAGTAGAGACCATTAAAGACCAGTACAGACCATTAAAGACCAGTACAGACCATTAAAAGACCAGTAGAGAACATTAAAGACCAGTAGAGACCGTTAAAGACCAGTAGAGACCATTAAAGACCAGTAGAGACCATTAAAGACCAGTAGAGACCATTAAAGACCAGTACAGACCATTAAAGACCAGTAGAGACCATTAAAGACCAGTAGAGACCATTAAAGACCAGTAGAGACCATTGAAGACCAGTACAGACCATTAAAGACCAGTACAGACCATTAAAGACCAGTAGAGAACATTAAAGACCATTAAAGACCAGTACAGACCATTAAAGACCCTATGTTGTGACAATGACCTTGGAGCTCAGCAAGACAAGCGGATCCAAGCTTACATACATGTTCTCTAAAAGAAGCAAATCATTTGAATGGCGGCAACTTGCATTCGCAGTCCAAGCTAACCAAGCTACTCAGCCAATAATACCTACAGTACCAGTCAAATGTTAGGACACAGCTACTCATTCAAAAGGGTTTTTCTTTATTTTTTTACTATTTTCTACATTGTAGAATAATAGTGAAGACATCAACACTATTAAATAACACATATGGAATCATGTAATAACCAAAAAAGTGTTAAACAAATCAAGGTATATTTTTATATTTGAGATTCTTCAAAGTAGCCACCTTTTACCTCGATGACAGCTTTACACTTCATGGATTGTCCTTGGCTCTGACATGCACTGTCAACTGTGGGACATTATATAGACAGGTGTGTTGCCTTTCCAAATCACGTCCAATCAATTCAATTTACCACAGGTGGACTCCAATCAAGTTGTAGAATGGATGATCAAGGCGGTAACGTAACAAAATGTGGAGAAAAAAACCAAAACAACGGGTTCGAATGCACTACATCTCCTCGACTGAGGAACCTTAGAGATAATTGTCTGTGTGGGCTACAGAGAATCACGTTAAATAAACACTATCATTACACACAGAGAGAGAGTCCACGCCAACTTGTTACGTGACTTGTTGAGCACATTTTTACTCCTGAACGTATCTAGGCTTGACATAAACAAAAGAAGTTGAAAACTAAAATTGACTCGAGACATTTCAGCTTTTCCCTTCCAAAAAAAAACAAAAAAAAACATTTTGTAAACATTTCTAAAAACACAATTCCACTTTGACATTGTGATTGTGGTGTGTAGGACAGTGACATAACAAATACATCTTTAAAACAAAATGTAGAACAAGGTCAAGGGGTGTGAATACTGTCCGAAGGCACTGCATATGTGACTGTCCATAAGCTCTATAACAGAGACAGCCACCCCCCCCCCTCCATTCTCGTTTCATACTTTTATTCTGCACAGACCTTGGTGTGCACAGACACAACTAACACAATCACTCGCTGTCTTGATGAGAAAGTTACAAAAACAAAAACTATTATTATAAGAAACAACGATAAGACGAAGATGAATGAAGAAGAAGAAGACGACCTTTCTTTCACACAGAGGGGAGGGAGGGACTTCAGTGGTGGATCGTTGGAGCCGTTTCTGTCCCGTTACCGAATCCCGCTCAGAGGACGGACCGAAATGTAGAAACTAAAGAGGGGGGAGGGAATGGGTAAGTCTCAAACGACCACCTATTCCTTATGGGGGCTCTGGTCAAAAGTAGTGCACTATATAGGGAATAGGGTGCCAGAATCTTACTGACCCTGGTCTAAAATAGTGCCACTATATAGGCAATAGGACTCTGGTCTAAAGTAGTGCACTATATAGGGAATAGGGCTCTGGTCTAAAGTAGTACCACTATATAGGGAATAGGACTCTGGTCTATAGTAGTACACTATATAGGGAATAGGGCTCTGGTCTATAGTAGTACCACTATATAGGGAATAGGACTCTGGTCTATAGTAGTACACCTATATAGGGAATAGGGCTCTGGTCTATAGTAGTACACTATATAGGGAATAGGACTCTGGTCTAAAGTAGTACCACTATATAGGGAATAGGACTCTGGTCTAAAGTAGTACACTATATAGGGAATAGGACTCTGGTCTAAAGTAGTACCACTATATAGGGAATAGGGCTCTGGTCTATAGTAGTACCACTATATAGGGAATAGGGCTCTGGTCTATAGTAGTAATACCACTATATAGGGAATAGGGCTCTGGTCTATAGTAGTGCACTATATAGGGAATAGGACTCTGGTCTATAGTAGTGCACTATATAGGGAATAGGGCTCTGGTCTATAGTAGTGCACTATATATATTCCCAGCTAGACGTACCCTTACCAGACCAGACAGTACTCCCGAGTTTCCTTTGGAGATCTAGGCTATAATTTCATAGATCTATATTTCTTAGGTATCGGATAGAGTCTAGAATGAGAGTCAACATGGGGCCAGTATCCCTGTGGAACGCTCGACACCTTGTAGAGTCCCATACCCCTGATGAATTGAGTCCCATAGCCCTGATGAATTGAGTCCCATAGCCCTGATGAATTGAGTCCCATAGCCCTGATGAATTGAGTCCCATAGCCCTGATGAATTGAGGCTGTTCTGAGGGCAGAAAGGGGTGCGTAACTGAATATTAGGGAAGGTGTTCCTAATGTTTTGTACACTCAGTGTCTACGTAGTAGGATAGATTTCAGATGGAGCCGTGGTCGGACACCTTAACGGGGGGGGCCGTGGTCGGACACCTTAACGGGGGGAAGCCGTGGTCGGACACCTTTACGGGGGGGGGGGGGGGAGCTTTTCAACCACAAAACACGAGAGTAACACAGAAACAGGAAACTTCAGACCATGTCGTCATGTTGGAGAGGAAATCAAATCCAAGACTTGTCAGGAAGATAATGATCTATTATTCAAGTCATATACTACTACAGTGAGTGTTCCACATACATGGAATCTACATCACTGAGCTCCAAAAGTTTTGGGACATATTATATTTGTTGTTTTGGCTCTGATACATTGACTATGGAGGTTAAAGTGCAGTCTGTCAGCATTAATTTGAGGGTATTTTCATCCCATATCACGTGAACTGTTGAGAAATTAAAGCATTTGTTGTTGTTGTACATAGTCCTCCCACCCATTTTAGGGGACCAAAAGTATTGGGACAAATTCACTTCTATGTGTATTAAAGTAGTCATTGGGGGGGACAATGTACAAAAAAGTTCTGTACTTTCTAAACGGTTCACCCGATATGGATGAAAATAACCTCAAAAAATATGTTGACAGTTTGCACTTTAACCTCACAGTCGATGTATAATTTCAAATTTCAAAGTGCTGGAGTACAGAGCCAAAACAACAACAAATGGGTCAATGTCCCAATACTTTTGGAGCTCCCTGTCCCAATACTGTTGGAGCTCCCTGTCCCAATACTGTTGGAGCTCCCTGTCCCAATACTGTTGGAGCTCCCTGTCCCAATACTGTTGGAGCACCCTGTCCCAATACTGTTGGAGCTCCTGTCCCAATACTGTTGGAGCACCCTGTCCCAATACTGTTGGAGCTCACTGTCCCAATACTGTTGGAGTTCCCTGTCGGTTATAGTGAATAAGAGCTAGATAGATACCTGTAGAGAATAACATACATACTGTGAAGACATTTGTGAAAGATGTGTCCAGGGAGGAAGAGGATGATGATTGGATCTTCATATTTCAGTCCAGTATTCAAAACCTTGCTTGTCACTCTCCAGCAGGGGGAGTTTTTATTTCTTGTAAAAGTGAGTGATTAAATGACATCTGTGCAGAGAGAAAGAGCTCGATGAAGGGAGAAGGACCGAGGGAGAGAGATATTTTCTGTTCAGAAAGCTGTGGGACAGGTTTGGAACAGACCATTCTGTTCAGAAAGCTGTGGGACAGGTTTGGAACAGACCATTCTGTTCAGAAAGCTGTGGGACAGGTTTGGAACAGACCATTCTGTTTTCAGAAAGCTGTGGGACAGGTTTGGAACAGACCATTCTGTTCAGAAAGCTGTGGGACAGGTTTGGAACAGACCATTCTGTTCAGAAAGCTGTGGGACAGGTTTGGAACAGACCATTCTGTTCAGAAAGCTGTGGGACAGGTCTGGTGCAGACCATTCTGTTCAGAAAGCTGTGGGACAGGTTTGGAACAGACCATTCTGTTCAGAAAGCTGTGGGACAGGTTTGGAACAGACCATTCTGTTCAGAAAGCTGTGGGACAGGTTTGGAACAGACCATTCTGTTCAGAAAGCTGTGGGACAGGTTTGGAACAGACCATTCTGTTCAGAAAGCTGTGGGACAGGTTTGGAACAGACCATTCTGTTCAGAAAGCTGTGGGACAGGTTTGGAACAGACCATTCTGTTCAGAAAGCTGTGGGACAGGTTTGGAACAGACCATTCTGTTCAGAAAGCTGTGGGACAGGTTTGGAACAGACCATTCTGTTCAGAAAGACAGATGGAGGTGACCTCAAGTCAGTCAAGTCACTACCTTGATGGGCCAGACAGACCAGCCCTCTCCTCGTTGTCCCTCCCCAAACTGTCCTGTCCTCTCCCTCAACCCCAGCGTCATCAACCAACGCCAAACCAACAGCGCCCTCTGGTGTCTGAAGGTGGTAGGTCAGGTCACTTGGTAAAGGAGGCCACCACGGCCCACAACAACTCATTGGCGTTGGTCTTCGTGCTCTCCCCCTCTGGCTCCAAGTCCAGGAGCTGCCGTACTCTCTTCATGGCCAGGTCATACTGGTCGTCCAGCAGAGGGGAAAAGGCATTCTCCAGGACATCAGACGAGTGGGCAAGGAAGATGAGGGCGAGCATCCGTTTGTCCATGCGGTGCGGGTCGTTGACCCATTTCTCCAACACGGCCTCCTGAACCCTCTTGATGAGGCGTTGTTTGATGTTGTTGTTGGTGAGCGGATGAGTGGTCATGTCGAAGAGGAGGAAGTTCTGTTTCTCCGTGGTCAGCACGCCCTTTTCCACCAGGTTCTTGGCCAGGCGCTCCCTCACGTTCCTCAGCTGGTAGTGCAGCTTCAGAGGGTTCCACGTCTCGCCTGCAAGGGGAGGGGAGGGCGGGGGAGAGTTAAGCGTGCTACAGAGTTCAAAGCCTAAAGCATCGTGATTGAATGTGACTTGTGTCAACAACTCGATAACAGTCCAATCAAATTGCAGCGGGGAAAGAAAGGGGTTTGGCTTTCATGGTATTTTATTATTCTCTTCTTTTATCTCATTTGAGGTTCAGCAACGTAGTAATAGTACTATACCTACCAGTTCATTAGTACTATACCTACCAGTTCATTAGTATTACACCTACCAGTTCATTAGTATTATACCAGTTCATTAGTACCAGTTCATCACTATACCAGTTCATTAGTACTATACCAGTTCATTAGTACTATACCAGTTCATTAGTACTATACCAGTTCATTAGTACTATGCCTACCGGTTCATTAGTATTATAATAACAGTACTATACCAGTTCATTAGTACTATACCAGTTCATTAGTACTATACCTACCGGTTCATTAGTACTATAATACCGGATCATTAGTATTATATACCAGTGCATTAGTATTATATACCAGTTCATTAGTATTATATACCAGTTCATTAGCATTATATACCAGTTCATTTGTATTATATACCAGTTCATTAGTATTATATACCAGTTCATTAGTATTGTATACCAGTTCATTAGTATTGTATACCAGTTCATTAGTACTATACCTACCGGTTCATTAGCATTATATACCAGTTCATTAGCATTATATACCAGTTCATTAGTATTATATACCAGTTCATTAGTATTATATACCGGTTCATTAGTATTATATACCAGTTCATTAGTATTATATACCAGTTCATTAGCATTATATACCAGTTCATTAGTATTATAATACCAGTTCATTAGTATTATATACCAGTTCATTAGCATTATATACCAGTTCATTAGCATTATATACCAGTTCATTAGCATTATATACCAGTTCATTAGTATTATATACCAGTTCATTAGTATTATATACCAGTTCATTAGTATTGTATACCGGTTCATTAGTATTATATATACCGGTTCATTAGTATTATACCAGTTCATTAGTATTATATACCAGTTCATTAGTATTGTATACCGGTTCATTAGTATTGTATACCGGTTCATTAATATTATACCAGATCATTAGTAGTATTATACCGTTTCATTAGTATTATATAGCAGTTCATTAGTATTATATAGCAGTTCATTAGTATTGTATACCAGTTCATTAGTAGTATTATACCAGTTCATTAGTAGTATTATATACCGGTTCATTAGTATTGTATACCAGTTCATTAGTATTATACCAGTTCATTAGTATTGTATACCAGTTCATTAGTACTATACCTACCGGTTCATTAGCATTATATACCAGTTCATTAGCATTATATACCAGTTCATTAGTATTATATACCAGTTCATTAGTATTATATACCGGTTCATTAGTATTATATACCAGTTCATTAGTATTATATACCAGTTCATTAGCATTATATACCAGTTCATTAGTATTATAATACCAGTTCATTAGTATTATATACCAGTTCATTAGCATTATATACCAGTTCATTAGCATTATATACCAGTTCATTAGCATTATATACCAGTTCATTAGTATTATATACCAGTTCATTAGTATTATATACCAGTTCATTAGTATTGTATACCGGTTCATTAGTATTATATATACCGGTTCATTAGTATTATACCAGTTCATTAGTATTATATACCAGTTCATTAGTATTGTATACCGGTTCATTAGTATTGTATACCGGTTCATTAATATTATACCAGATCATTAGTAGTATTATACCGTTTCATTAGTATTATATAGCAGTTCATTAGTATTATATAGCAGTTCATTAGTATTGTATACCAGTTCATTAGTAGTATTATACCAGTTCATTAGTAGTATTATATACCGGTTCATTAGTATTGTATACCAGTTCATTAGTATTATACCAGTTCATTAGTATTGTATACCGGTTCATTAGTATTATACCAGTTCATTAGTATTGTATACCGGTTCATTAGTATTGTATACCGGTTCATTAGTATTATACCAGTTCATTAGTATTATACCAGTTCATTAGTTGTGAACGACAGAACGGCAGCCGGCAGCCAAAACAACAGAACGGCAGCCAAAACAACAGAACGACAGCCAAAACAACAGAACGCGTTACTGATGCTCTCTGTGGTAACTCACTAAGCTGTGTTACTGATGCTCTCTGTGGTAACTCACTAAGCTGTGTTACTGATGCTCTGTGTGGTAACTCACTAAGCTGTGTTACTGATGCTCTGTGTGGTAACTCACTAAGCTGTGTTACTGATGCTCTGTGTGGTAACTCACTAAGCTGTGTTAATGATGCTCTCTGTGTAACTCATGCTGTGTTACTGATGCTCTGTGTGGTAACTCACTAAGCTGTGTTACTGATGCTCTCTGTGTGGTAACTCACTAAGCTGTGTTACTGATGCTCTCTGTGTGGTAACTCACTAAGCTGTGTTACTGATGCTCTCTGTGTGGTAACTCACTAAGCTGTGTTACTGATGCTCTCTGTGTGGTAACTACTGATGATGCTCTCTGTGTGGTAACTCACTAAGCTGTGTTACTGATGCTCTCTGTGTGGTAACTCACTAAGCTGTGTTACTGATGCTCTCTGTGTGGTAACTCACTAAGCTGTGTTACTGATGCTCTCTGTGGTAACTCACTAAGCTGTGTTACTGATGCTCTCTGTGTGGTAACTCACTAAGCTGTGTTACTGATGCTCTCTGTGTGGTAACTCACTAAGCTGTGTTACTGATGCTCTCTGTGTGGTAACTCACTAAGCTGTGTTACTGATGCTCTCTGTGGTAACTCACTAAGCTGTGTTACTGATGCTCTCTGTGTGGTAACTCACTAAGCTGTGTTACTGATGCTCTCTGTGTGGTAACTCACTAAGCTGTGTTACTGATGCTCTCTGTGTGGTAACTCACTAAGCTGTGTTACTGATGCTCTCTGTGTGGTAACTCACTAAGCTGTGTTACTGATGCTCTAAGCTGTAATACTGTGTGGTAACTCACTAAGCTGTGTTACTGATGCTCTCTGTGTGGTAACTCACTAAGCTGTGTTACTGATGCTCTCTGTGTGGTAACTCACTAAGCTGTGTTACTGATGCTCTCTGTGGTAACTCACTAAGCTGTAATACTGATGCTCTCTGTGGTAACTCACTAAGCTGTGTTACTGGTGATGTCTGTGTGGTAACTCACTAAGCTGTGTTACTGATGCTCTCTCTGTGTGGTAACTCACTGTGTGTTACTGATGCTCTCTCTGTGTGGTAAAGCTGTGTTACTGATGCTCTCTGTGTGGTAACTCACTAAGCTGTGTTACTGATGCTCTCTGTGGTAACTCACTAAGCTGTGTTACTGATGCTCTGTGTTCTGTGTGGTAACTCACTACGCTGTGTTACTGATGCTCTCTGTGTGGTAAGCTGTGTTACTGATGCTCTCTGTGTGGTAACTCACTAAGCTGTGTTACTGATGCTCTCTCTGTGTAGTAACTCACTAAGCTGTGTTACTGATGCTCTCTGTGTGTAACTCACTAAGCTGTGTTACTGATGTGGTAACTCACTAAGCTGTGTTACTGATGCTCTCTGTGTGGTAACTCACTAAGCTGTGTTACTGATGCTCTCTGTGTGGTAACTCACAGCTGTGTTACTGATGCTCTCTGTGTGGTAACTGACTGCTCGTTACTGATGCTCTCTGTGTGGTAACTCACTAAGCTGTGTTACTGATGCTCTCTGTGTGGTAACTCACTAAGCTGTGTTACTGATGCTCTCTGTGTGGTAACTCACTAAGCTGTGTTACTGATGCTCTCTCTGTGTGGTAACTCACTAAGCTGTGTTACTGATGCTCTCTGTGTGGTAACTCACTAAGCTGTGTTACTGATGCTCTCTGTGTGGTAACTCACTAAGCTGTGTTACTGATGCTCTCTCTGTGTGGTAACTCACTAAGCTGTGTTACTGATGCTCTCTGTGTGGTAACTCACTAAGCTGTGTTACTGATGCTCTCTGTGTGGTGCTGTGTTACTGATGCTCTCTGTGTGGTAACTCACTACGCTGTGTTACTGATGCTCTCTGTGTGGTAACTCACTACGCTGTGTTACTGATGCTCTCTGTGTGGTAACTCACTAAGCTGTGTTACTGATGCTCTCTGTGTGGTAACTCACTAACGCTGTGTTACTGATGCTCTCTGTGTGGTAACTCATGCTGTGTTACTGATCTCTGTGTGGTAACTCACTAAGCTGTGTTACTGATGCTCTCTGTGTGGTAACTCACTAAGCTGTGTTACTGATGCTCTCTGTGTGGTAACTCACTAAGCTGTGTTACTGATGCTCTCTCTGTGTGGTAACTCACTAAGCTGTGTTACTGATGCTCTCTGTGTGGTAACTCACTAAGCTGTGTTACTGATGCTCTCTCTGTGTGGTAACTCACTAAGCTGTGTTACTGATGCTCTCTGTGTGGTAACTCACTAAGCTGTGTTACTGATGCTCTCTGTGTGGTAACTCACTAAGCTGTGTTACTGATGCTCTCTGTGTGGTAACTCACTAAGCTGTGTTACTGATGCTCTCTCTGTGTGGTAACTCACTAAGCTGTGTTACTGATGCTCTCTCTGTGTGGTAACTCACTAAGCTGTGTTACTGATGCTCTCTGTGTGGTAACTCACTAAGCTGTGTTACTGATGCTCTCTGTGTGGTAACTCACTAAGCTGTGTTACTGATGCTCTCTCTGTGTGGTAACTCACTAAGCTGTGTTACTAATTACTGATGATGCTCTCTCTGTGTGGTAACTCACTAAGCTCGTTACTGATGCTCTCTGTGTGGTAACTCACTAAGCTGTGTTACTGATGCTCTCTGTGTGGTAACTCACTACGCTGTGTTACTGATGCTCTCTGTGTGGTAACTCACTAAGCTGTGTTACTGATGCTCTCTGTGTGGTAACTCACTACGCTGTGTTACTGATGCTCTCTGTGTGGTAACTCACTACGCTGTGTTACTGATGCTCTCTGTGGTAACTCACTAAGCTGTGTTACTAATGCTCTCTCTGTGTGGTAACTCACTAAGCTGTGTTACTGATGCTCTCTCTGTGTGGTAACTCACTAAGCTGCGTTACTGATGCTCTCTGTGGTAACTCACTGATGCTCTCTGTGGTAACTCACTAAGCTGTGTTACTGATGCTCTCTGTGTGGTAACTCACTAAGCTGTGTTACTGATGCTCTCTGTGTGGTAACTCACTAAGCTGTGTTACTGATGCTCTCTGTGTGGTAACTCACTAAGCTGTGTTACTGATGCTCTCTGTGTGGTAACTCACTACGCTGTGTTACTGATGCTCTCTCTGTGTGGTAACTCACTACGCTGTGTTACTGATGCTCTCTGTGTGGTAACTCACTAAGCTGTGTTACTGATGCTCTCTGTGTGGTAACTCACTAAGCTGTGTTACTGATGCTCTCTGTGTGGTAACTCACTAAGCTGCGTTACTGATGCTCTCTGTGGTAACTCACTAAGCTGTGTTACTGATGCTCTCTGTGTGGTAACTTACTAAGCTGTGTTACTGATGCTCTCTGTGTGGTAACTTACTAAGCTGTGTTACTGATGCTCTCTGTGTGGTAACTCACTAAGCTGTGTTACTGATGCTCTCTCTGTGTGGTAACTCACTAAGCTGTGTTACTGATGCTCTCTGTGTGGTAACTCACTAAGCTGTGTTACTGATGCTCTCTCTGTGTGGTAACTCACTACGCTGTGTTACTGATGCTCTCTGTGTGGTAACTCACTAAGCTGTGTTACTGATGCTCTCTGTGTGGTAACTCACTAAGCTGTGTTACTGATGCTCTCTGTGTGGTAACTCACTACGCTGTGTTACTGATGCTCTCTGTGTGGTAACTCACTACGCTGTGTTACTGATGCTCTCTGTGTGGTAACTCACTACGCTGTGTTACTGATGCTCTCTCTGTGTGGTAACACACTACGCTGTGTTACTGATGCTCTCTCTGTGTGGTAACTCACTAAGCTGCGTTACTGATGCTCTCTGTGTGGTAACTCACTAAGCTGTGTTACTGATGCTCTCTGTGTGGTAACTCACTAAGCTGTGTTACTGATGCTCTCTCTGTGTGGTAACTCACTAAGCTGTGTTACTGATGCTCTCTCTGTGTGGTAACTCACTAAGCTGTGTTACTGATGCTCTCTCTGTGTGGTAACTCACTAAGCTGTGTTACTGATGCTCTCTGTGTGGTAACTCACTAAGCTGTGTTACTGATGCTCTCTGTGTGGTAACTCACTAAGCTGTGTTACTGATGCTCTCTCTGTGTGGTAACTCACAGCTACTGATGCTCTCTCTGTGGTAACTTACTGATGCTCTCTGTGTGGTAACTCACTAAGCTGTGTTACTGATGCTCTCTGTGGTAACTCACTAAGCTGCGTTACTGATGCTCTCTGTGTGGTAACTCACTAAGCTGTGTTACTGATGCTCTCTCTGTGGTAACTCACTAAGCTGTGTTACTTGGTCAGCCACTGTTAAAATAACACCTGGGCTAGCACAGGTCAGAGAGTCGTTGCTAATTCCCCTTCTGTTTGATTAGCATTACTGGTTTCTTGCTGGGGAACGTAACATACTAAATATATATAAAATATTGACAGCCAGTAGACACCATGTTGACATTGGAGAAAGTGACCATTTAACTTGATCATGTTGTGAAATGGAAGTTCTGTTGGTTGTGAGCAAACTTGTCCAACAAAAATATAGGATATTTGTTGTCTTAAGGGGGAAGGTGTTACAGGGTTTTTATTTTATTTTTTATAATACAACTGTAATAACTAAACACATATATCCAATACAATCACTGTCAGAATAAAAACAACCATACTGCCACCTGGTGGCTGAGATTAGTAGTGAACCTGTCTGGTGGCTGAGACCACTCTGTTAGTAGTGAACCTGTCTGGTGGCTGAGACCACTCTGTTAGTGGTGAACCTCTGTCTGGTGGCTGAGACCACTCTGTTAGTAGTGAACCTCTGTCTGGTGGCTGAGACCACTCTGTTAGTAGTGAACCTCTGTCTGGTGGCTGAGACCACTCTGTTAGTAGTGAACCTCTGTCTGGTGGCTGAGACCACTCTGTTAGTAGTGAACCTCTGGTGGCTGAGACCACTCTGTTAGTAGTGAACCTCTGTCTGGTGGCTGAGACCACTCTGTTAGTAGTGAACCTCTGGTGGCTGAGACCACTCTGTTAGTAGTGAACCTCTGTCTGGTGGCTGAGACCACTCTGTTAGTAGTGAACCTCTGGTGGCTGAGACCACTCTGTTAGTAGTGAACCTCTGGTGGCTGAGACCAGCTGTTAGTAGTGAACCTGCTGAGACCACTCTGTTAGGGAACCTCTGTCTGGTGGCTGAGACCACTCTGTTAGTAGTGAACCTCTGGTGGCTGAGACCACTCTGTTAGTAGTGAACCTCTGGTGGCTGAGACCACTCTGTTAGTAGTGAACCTCTGTCTGGTGGCTGAGACCACTCTGTTAGTGGTGAACCTCTGTCTGGTGGCTGAGACCACTCTGTTAGTGGTGAACCTCTGTCTGGTGGCTGAGACCACTCTGTTAGTAGTGAACCTCTGTCTGGTGGCTGAGACCACTCTGTTAGTAGTGAACCTCTGTCTGGTGGCTGAGACCACTCTGTTAGTAGTGAACCTCTGGTGGCAAAGACCACTCTGTTAGTAGTGAACCTCTGTCTGGTGGCTGAGACCACTCTGTTAGTAGTGAACCTCTGGTGGCTGAGACCACTCTGTTAAGTGAACCTCTGGTGGCTGAGACCACTCTGTTAGTAGTGAACCTCTGTCTGGTGGCTGAGACCACTCAGAGTGAACCTCTGTCTGGTGGCTGAGACCATCTGTTAGTAGTGAATCAGCAGACCACTCTGTTAGTAGTGAACCTCTGTCTGGTTGAGACCACTCTTTTTGAACCTCTGGTGGCTGAGACCACTCTGTTAGTAGTGAACCTCTGTCTGGTGGCTGAGACCACTCTGTTAGTAGTGAACCTCTGTCTGGTGGCTGAGACCACTCTGTTAGTAGTGAACCTCTGGTGGCTGAGACCACTCTGTTAGTAGTGAACCTGTCTGGTGGCTGAGACCACTCTGTTAGTAGTGAATCTCTGTCTGGTGGCTGAGACCACCTGTTAGTATTTGCTGGTGGCTGAGACCACTCTGTTAGTAGTGAACCTCTGGTGGCTGAGACCACTCTGTTAGTAGTGAACTCTATGTTTGTGGTTTACTCCGCTGAGCAGCTCAATCCAGCTCTGTGTCTCTGGGGGCTGGGTCTCCTTCACGTGTTTCAGAGCCTCGTCCAATAGCACGTCCCCTGTCGGAGCATCTGACTTACAGATCACCTAGGATACACAATAGATGAGACAGAATGAAAACACAACCTGTACCGCCATTCAATGACTTACAGAACACCTAGACACACAATACAAAAACCACAAAAAGCTTTAGTCGACTGTATGTAGATCACAGTCGGAACAATACTGCCACTCAATGACCTATAGATTCCCTCGAGATGAGACAACCACACAGAACACAACTTATAGACTAAATACATGTCAGAATCAGCAGAAGAATACTTGTCTTTTTATTGATTTTTTATTGGTAAAGGGAGAACAGATGCTCACAAAAAAAAAAAAAAAAAAAAAAAAAACATATTCCTAATCATCTTTCAGCTAAACCGAGCAAGCTCAATCCTTCTCACCTCATTTGCTCACATCGTATATAGACTTTTTTATACTGTATGTTTGTTTTACTCCATGTGTAACTCTGTGTCAAATTGAACTTTTGCTTTATCTTGAGCATACATTAAATGGAACTTGTTTCAACTTGCCTACCTGGTTAAATAAAGGTGAAATAAATAAATAAAAATTGGTTTTGAGAGCATAATGGAATTAGCTTGGATTTGGCTTCTCTCCTATTCAAATTGTTTTGAGAGCATACATTAGTGGATTTGGCTTCTCTCCTATCAAATTGTTTTGAGTGCATACATCACTGGATTTGGCTTCTCTCCTATCAAATTGTTTTGAGAGCATACATTAGTGGATTTGGCTTCTCTCCTATCAAATTGTTTTGAGTGCATACATCACTGGATTTGGCTTCTCTCCTATCAAATTGTTTTGAGAGCACACATCACTAACAGAAACATGAAAGAGAGAATGGCATTGGCGTCACTCTACAAACAGAAAGCAGAACCATGGACAGCCATATCATATTTAGCTTATGTCGATAGGACTAAATTGTTTTTGGTATCTTTTATTTGTCACGTTGATGTGGACATGGTGCTGGAATAGTGGAAGCAGCTCCTGTTCTCTTTGCGACTTGCGGTATCTCTCTCTCTGGTTCTAAATCAATAGTTCAGGTGGTCCGAAACGTCTATTTCAGGAACTGAGCAGGTCAGGAGACAGAAACCACTGCAGAGTCTGCAGAGCGCCTGGTGAACTACACGTGTACCCTAAGAGGAAAGTCAGGAATTTTTACTCTTCGTAACAAAGAGAAAAATGGCACCAAGAGCACAAAAGGACATTTAAACACGCTTTCTTGGGCTCCCGAGTGGCGCAGTGGTCTAAGACACTGCATCTCAGTGCAAGAGGCGTCACTACAGTCCCTGGTTCGAATTCCAGGCTGTATCACAACCGGCCGAGTCCCATAGGGCGGCTTACAATTGGCCCAGTGTCATCCGGATTTGGCCGTCATTGGAAATAAGAATTTGTTCTTAACTGACTTGCCTAAGTAAAATAAAAAGGTAAAAATATATATATATTAAAATCTTCACTATTAAAACTGTTGATATTACTTGAATATCTTTCTTCTGATAATCCTGTCATTAAAAGAGGGTTTAATGGTGGTTTTACTGTTAGCATACAGAGTGTGTGAAGGAACCATGGTCATGTCTGTACCTTTACAGGCTTCGTTCTTCATCATGGGGAATGTGTAACCGTCTCCCGGGCAACAAAAATAATAACATACTGTGAACACTTGTAAAAGTCTCAGGTTGCCATGCCGAATCCTTACAATCAACGCTGAGGCATGGTGGTACTATCCGGAGGTACCAAATGGTACTATCCGGAGGTGCCGAATGGTACTATCCGGAGGTGCCGAATGGTACTATCCGGAGGTGCCGAATGGTACTATCCGGAGGTGGTACTATCCGGAGGTGCCGAATGGTACTATCCGGAGGTGCCGAATGGTACTATCCGGAGGTGCCGAATGGTACTATCCGGAGGTGCCGAATGGTACTATCCGGAGGTGCCGAATGGTACTATCCGGAGGTGCCGAATGGTACTATCCGGAGGTGCCGAATGGTACTATACCGGAGGTGCCGAATGGTACTATCCGGAGGTGTACTATCCCGAATGGTACTATCCGGAGGTACTATCCGAATGAATGGTACTATCCGGAGGTACCGAATGGTACTATCAGGAGGTACCGAATGGTACTATCAGGAGGTACCAAATGGTACTATCCGGAGGTACCAAATGGTACTATCCGGAGGTGCCGAATGGTACTATCCGGAGGTGCCGAATGGTACTATCCGGAGGTGCCGAATGGTACTATCCGGAGGTACCGAATGGTACTATCCGGAGGTACCGAATGGTACTATCCGGAGGTACCGAATGGTACTATCCGGAGGTACCGAATGGTACTATCCGGAGGTACCAAATGGTACTATCAGGAGGTACCAAATGGTACTATCAGGAGGTACCAAATGGTACTATCAGGAGGTACCAAATGGTACTATCCGGAGGTACCAAATGGTACTATCCGGAGGTACCAAATGGTACTATCCGGAGGTACCAAATGGTACTATCCGTCCATTAGAGCCCACCTTCTGTGAGTCTCCCTATAAATTAGAGACCTTTACTAACCAGAAACAAGAATCAAGTTCTTTAAGGCAAGGCCACATCCGTGGGACAAATGATCCCATCTCCTTGAAAACCCAAAACTCAGATCGAGGAAGCATTATCCAGCTCAGACAGAAGAGTCACCTGAGAGGAACTTGGCAGAGCCACAAACACTCTGGTCGCTCACGACGACCCGCTGGGTTTTACCTTTCCCTAAGAGGACCAGAACATTCCACTGCACCTTGGTATGCTTTAAACTTTAGATCTTTGGACTGAACAGATTTGAGGACTGAGTCTGAGAAAGAGAGCAGCCCCCCCCCCCCCTATGCGTGAGCTCCAACGAGGGAAGAAGCTTCTTCGGGCTACAAGCCCAGTTGTCAGAAACACTGATCTTTTCCCCGTTTCATCTCTGTCAAATCAGAAAAACCCAACGGAACCAGACGACGATCAGCTCAAAATGCACGTTAAATACATAATTGCATCGGATTTCCCTTTAGGTGACGCGGTGTCTGTGTGAAAGTGGTGGCAGATGCTGATTACTGTAAGACTGTTAGTTGGATTGACATATCAATAACCAATATTGTCCACAGTGGGTGTTAACATGCCCGGTTACAGGTTAACCCCTGATTTTAGTTTCACGACTGAAGTTTCACTGATGTAGTAGTCTCTCAACACGTCCTGTTCTCACAAATAAGAATGTATAATTCTCCAAAGTCCTGTTAAGGTGTTGCCTGTACTCTGCCTGTCAGTAGGCTACATCAAACTATTCGATTGATCTGGAGAGTTCCCCATGTCAGCGATTGTACCGCATCCCATTTGGGTCTGTTAAGACACCTGTACCTCTCTCATTTGGGTCTGTTAAGACACCTGTACCTCTCTCATTTGGGTCTGTTAAGACACCTGTACCTCTCTCATTTGGGTCTGTTGAGACACCTGTACCTCTCTCATTTTTGTGAGACACCATCCCATTGGTCTGTTAAGACACCTGTACCTCTCATTTGGGTCTGTTAAGACACCTGTACTCTCTCTCATTTGTAAGACACCTGTATTCCATTTGGGTCTGTTAAGACACCTGTACCTCTCTCATTTGGGTCTGTTAAGACACCTGTACCTCTCATTTGGGTCTGTTAAGACACCTGTACCTCTCATTTGTACCGCATTCCATTTGGGTCTGTTAAGACACCTGTACCTCTCTCATTTGGGTCTGTTAAGACACCTGTACCTCTCATTTGGGTCTGTTAAGACACCTGTACCTCTCATTTGTACCGCATCCCATTGGTCTGTTAAGACACCTGTACCTCTCATTTGGGTCTGTTAAGACACCTGTACCTCTCATTTGGGTCTGTTAAGACACCTGTACCTCTCATTTGGGTCTGTTAAGACACCTGTACCTCTCATTTGGGTCTGTTAAGACACCTGTACCTCTCATTTGTACCGCATCCCATTGGTCTGTTAAGACACCTGTACCTCTCTCATTTGTACTGTATCCCATTGGTCTGTTAAGACACCTGTACATCTCATTTGTACTGTATCCCATTGGTCTGTTAAGACACCTGTACCCCTCTCATTTGTACCACATCCCATTGGGTCTGTTAAGACACCTGTACCCCTCTCATTTGTACCGCATCCCATTGGTCTGTTAAGACACCTGTACCCCTCTCATTTGTACCACATCCCATTGGGTCTGTTAAGACACCTGTACCTCTGTCATTTGGGTCTGTTAAGACACCTGTACCTCTCTCATTTGTACCACATTCCATTTGGGTCTGTTAAGACACCTGTACCTCTCATTTTCCATCTGTTAGTCTTGATGATAAAGCGTTGAATTCAATCCATTGTTGCATTGAAGTCCTTCACGAGCGATTGGATTCTCCAAGTCTGAGAGCTCGACGACCAATCAGAATGAGAAGATAGCAAAGTGACTGTTGATTAGGACTATTGTTGATATAGGATTAAATGGTGTAACAGGCCAAATGGTAACTACTGATAGGAATTCATTCAAGGGGTCTCTCTATATCAAAACCCTTAAACGGTGCCCCTCAGATTCATTTGAATAGGAAACCAAATTAATTTAATAATTTAATCAGTAAATGATCTTGAATTTTCATAGCCAAAGTCACAACACTGGCAACACACACATACTTTTTTATTTTGTACCTTTATTTAACTAGGCAAGTCAGTTAAGAACTACTTCTTATTTATAATGACGGCCTAGGAACAGTGGGTTAACTGGCCTAGGAACAGTGGGTTAACTGGTCTAGGAACAGTGGGTTAACTGGTCTAGGAACAGTGGGTTAACTGGCCTAGGAACAGTGGGTTAACTGGCCTAGGAACAGTGGGTTAACTTGTCTAGGAACAGTGGGTTAACTGGCCTAGGAACAGTGGGTTAACTGGCCTAGGAACAGTGGGTTAACTGGCCTAGGAACAGTGGGTTAACTGGCCTAGGAACAGTGGGTTAACTGGCCTAGGAACAGTGGGTTAACTGGTCTAGGAACAGTGGGTTAACTGGTCTAGGAACAGTGGGTTAACTGGTCTAGGAACAGTGGGTTAACTGGTCTAGGAACGGTGGGTTAACTGGTCTAGGAACGGTGGGTTAACTGGTCTAGGGTTAACTGGTCTAGGAACGGTGGGTTAACTGGTCTAGGAACGGTGGGTTAACTGGTCTAGGAACAGTGGGTTAACTGGTCTAGGAACAGTGGGTTAACTGGTCTAGGAACAGTGGGTTAACTGGCCTGTTCAGGGGCGGTGGGTTAACTGGTCTAGGAATGGGTTAACTGGTCAGCTGGGGGTTTGAACAGTGGGTTAACCTTCAGGAACAGTGGGTTACTAGTCCAACGGTCTAAACACTAGGCTAACCTGCCGCCTGTTCAGAGCAGCCAGATTTGTACCTTGTCAGGATCCTTCACCTTCCAACGTTACTAGTTACTTGAGAGCAGCCGATTGGTCAGGATCCCCTACCTTCCTGTTACTAGTTAAGAGCAGCCGATTGGTCAGGATCCCGGTTAGTGAACATAGAGCAGCCGATTGGTCAGGATCCCGGTTAGTGAACATAGAGCAGCCGATTGGTCAGGATCCCGGTTAGTGAACATAGAGCAGCCGATTGGTCAGGATCTCCTACTTTCCTGTTACTAGTTAAGAGCATCCGATTGGTCAGGATCCCCTACCTTCCTGTTACTAGTTAAGAGCATCCGATTGGTCAGTATCCCCTACCTTCCTGTTACTAGTTAAGAGCAGCCGATTGGTCAGGATCCCCTACCTTCCTGGCGAGCAGGCTTTTCCTCCTCATGCCACAGGTCTCCAGCTGTAGTCGTCCTCTGATGGCCAGCTCTATGAGCATGCAGCCACGCAGCCCCGACGAGATGCAGTCGTTCCAGAACGACGTGTAGCCCTGAGAGAGGAGGACAGGGGGTGAGTGTGTGTGTGTGTGTGTGAGCATGCAGCCCCCGACGAGATGCAGTCGTTCCAGAACGACGTGTAGCCCTGAGAGAGGAGGACAGGGGGTGAGTGTGTGTGTGTGTGTGTGTGCAAGCTGCAACACAGGCCTGACGAGATGCAGTCGTTCCAGAACGACGTGTAGCCCTGAGAGAGGAGGACAGGGGGTGAGTGTGTGTGTGTGTGAGCATGCAGCCACGCAGCCCTGACGAGATGCAGTCGTTCCAGAACGACGTGTAGCCCTGAGAGAGGAGGACAGGGGGTGAGTGTGTGTGTGTGTGTGTGTGTGTGTGTGTGCAAGCTGCAACACAGGCCTGACGAGATGCAGTCGTTCCAGAACGACGTGTAGCCCTGAGAGAGGAGGACAGGGGGTGAGTGTGTGTGTGTGTAAGCTGCAACACAGGCCTGACGAGATGGTTGTTCAAGAACAACATGTAGTCCTGAACACAGAGAGAAGACACTGTGTGTGTGTGTGTGTGTGTGTGAGCATGCAGATCACCGAGCCATCCTGTAGCCTTCTCTCTCTCTGGTTCTAAATCAATCGTTGTTTAGTGGTACCACCAGGTGGTCCGAAAGGGCAACTGAGCAGGTCAGGAGACAGAAAGGACAGTGGTCAGCCTGCTGCTTAGGAGACTAATGCCCGTGTGACTGCTGACTGAGACCCCAGATCCAGCATTTATCCTATGAGTGTAGGGCTGTGGCGGTAATTACATTTTTGTCAGTCGGCTATTGTCTGACTGCCGGGTCTCAAGGTAATTGACAAACAACGTTTAGTATCTCCAGGCCTCATAGAAGCCTCTGGAAAATCTACATTTTAAGTCTAATAAATCAATTTAAATATAAACCATAACAATAAACCCATTATTTATTTTAGGTAAAGAAACAGGATATGATGAAAATGTATTTCAGGATTTCAATATTTATAAATTTATACAATTTATAAAATGTATCCTACGTACTGAATGTTATCTAGTTATGCTCCGTGCCGTAGGCTGTAGGTTTGTTCATTTAGCAGACTAGATATGCTTATAAGTCCTATTCAAATAGAAATTCACTAATTCTAGGTTAACTCTGTAGACCTCCATGCACAATCAGTGAACCAACAGCATCACCAGGGCCTATACGTTCTCTCCCAGACCCGTGGATAGAACGTGGAGAGTAACACAAGGTAATCAAGTCCATCCAGTAATGCATAACAATAACAGTCTGCACTCAAAAAGGCAATAAACTAGAATTTGTTTAATTTCGGGAATATAGGCTAGAACAATGAAAAGACATCTTAAAATCAGTTTATTTTTTTTTCGGCCGTGCTTAATATGCAATAGGCTATGCATTGTATAACCAACGGGATAATAATAATGATTTAAAATCTTTTTTTTCTTCTCTCATATGCATGAGCTCTAATACGCGTATTGATGTTTTGAATTATGCATCACCGTTAAAATAAAGTGTTGTCTATTTCATTGTTAGTCTTTAAAGCATCAGACAAGCTTAATGCATATATTGTTGATTTTATTAAAAACAAGTTTAACTTTCGATTGACTACTATTTTTATTTTATTTTTGAAGTCAGGGACAGCCCTAGTGTCTTGACTTTGATCGGGTAGGTGTGCCTTGTCTGTTTAATGAACAAAATAACAAAATATTGATTTCATTTGGATGGCGCAGCCATGGCTGTAGACTCAGAAAACATAAATAAGGATAAATAAATAAAACTCTAAAATATGCTATTCTATATATTTGTTTTAATTAAATACATTAATCTTGTTTCTTAGGACCTACTGAAAAAATGATGAATGGATTTATTTTTCATGCTGAATCTTTAATAGATATATTTTTTTATGCTGAATCTTTAATAGATTTATTAAAATAGACCCCACCCACAACTGCACACCACCACTCATCCCCGGCAACGCCAGCATGCACACCACCACTCATCCCCGGCAACGCCAGCATGCACACCACCACTCATCCCCGGCAACGCCAGCATGCACACCACCACTCATCCCCGGCAACGCCAGCATGCACACCACCACTCATCCCCGGCAACGCCAGCATGCACACCACCACTCATCCCCCGGCAACGCCAGCATGCACACCACCACTCATCCCCGGCAACGCCAGCATGCACACCACCACTCATCCCCGGCAACGCCAGCATGCACACCACCACTCATCCCCGGCAACGCCAGCATGCACACCACCACTCATCCCTGGCAACGCCAGCATGCACACCACCACTCATCCCCGGCAACGCCAGCATGCACACCACCACTCATCCCCGGCAACGCCAGCATGCACACCATTGTCTCTCTATAAAAGTAAATTGGCCACACACCAATACATGGATTTGACAATCAAACTATCACTTAAAATAGCAGCCAAACAAGTCACTGTTGATAAACGAATCACAACGCGACATATTCAGTGGGGCAAAAAAGTATTTAGTCAGCCACCAATTGTGCAAGTTCTCCCACTTAAAAAGATGAGAGAGGCCTGTAATGTTCATCATAGGTACACTTCAACTATGACAGACAAAATGAGAAGAAAAAAATCCAGAAAATCTCATTGTAGGATTTTTAATGAATTAATTAGCAAATTATGGTGGAAAATAAGTATTTGGTCACCTACAAACAAGGCAAGATTTCTGGCTCTTACAGACCTGTAACTTATTCTTTAAGAGGCTCCTCTGTCCTCCACTCGTTACCTGTATTAATGGCACCCGTTTGAACTTGTTATCAGTATAAAAGACACCTGTCCACAACCTCAAACAGTCACACTCCAAACTCCACTATGGCCAAGACCAAAGAGCTGTCAAAGGACACCAGAAACAAAATTGTAGACCTGCACCAGGCTGGGAAGACAGAATCTGCAATAGATAAGCAGCTTGGTTTGAAGAAATCAACTGTGGGAGCAATTATTAGGAAATGGAAGACATACAAGACCACTGATAATCTCCCTCGATCTGGGGCTCCACGCAAGATCTCACCCCATGGGGTCAAAATGATCACAAGAACGGTGAGCAAAAATCCCAGAACCACACGGGGGGACCTAGTGAATGACCTGCAGAGAGCTGGGACCAAAGTAACAAAGCCTACCATCAGTAACACACTACGCCGCCAGGGACTCAAATCCTGCAGTGCCAAACGTGTCCTCCTGCTTAAGCCAGTACATGTCCAGGCCCGTCTGAAGTTTGCTAGAGAGCATTTGGATGATCCAGAAGAAGATTGGGAGAATGTCATATTGTCAGATGAAACCAAAATATAACTTTTTGGTAAAAAAACAGCTTTGGGGCTGTTTTTCTGCAAAGGGACCAGGACGACTGATCCGTGTAAAGGAAAGAATGAATGGGGCCATGTATTGTGAGATTTTGAGTGAAAACCTCCTTCCATCAGCAAGGGCATTGAAGATTAAATGTGGCTGGGTCTTTCAGCATGACAATGATCCCAAACACACCGCCCGGGCAACGAAGGAGTGGCTTCGTAAGAAGCATCTCAAGGTCCTGGAGTGGCCTAGCCAGTCTCCAGATCTCAACCCCATAGAAAATCTTTGGAGCGAGTTGAAAGTCTGTGTTGCCCAGCAACAGCCCCAAAACATCACTGCTCTAGAGGAGATCTGCATGGAGGAATGGGCCAAAATACCAGCAACAGTATGTGAAAACCTTGTGAAGACTTACAGAAAACGTTTGACCTCTGTCATTGCCAACAAAGGGTAAATAACAAAGTATTGAGAAACGTTTGTTATTGACCAAATACTTATTTTCCACCATGATTTGCAAATAAATTCATTTAAAAAATCCTACAATATGATTTTCTGGATTTTTCTCTCTCATTTTGTCCATCATATTTGAAGTGTACCTATGATGAAAATTACAGGCCTCTCCCATCTTTTTAAGTGGGAGAACTTGCACAATTGGTGGCCGACTAAATGCTTTTCCCCCCCCACTGTAGGTTAAGTTAATTAACAGAAAAAAAGTGGATTGTTACCTTTTCCGTGATAACAGCCCCCCAAAAAAAAAAATCCACCTTCCTAAATATAGATATAAGCCTAATGTAAATTCTCATCAAACCAACCATGTATAGGTTATTCCACATTCCTGTGTAGCCTTTGAATAGTATTGGTTATTCCACATTCCCGTGTAGCCTTTGAATAGTATTGGTTATTCCACATTCCTGTGTAGCCATTGAATAGTATTGGTTATTCCACATTCCTGTGTAGCCTTTGAATAGTATTGGTTATTCCACATTCCTGTGTAGCCTTTGAATAGTATTGGTTATTCCACATTCCATTGAATAGTATTGTGTAGCCATTGAATGAATAGTATTGAATAGTATTGGTTATTCCACATTCCTGTTAGCCATTGAATAGTATTGGTTATTCCACCTGTGTAGCCATTGAATAGTATTGGTTATTCCACATTCCTGTGTAGCCTTTGAATAGTATTGGTTATTCCACATTCCTGTGTAGCCATTGAATAGCGTTAGTTTAAACAGCACTACCCCACAAACGCCCTCGTTCTATTGATTTCAGTGTGACGTCGATGGAAGTGAATATATATATATTGCGTTACACTTACTTGAATCAAAACGCAACACTTCAAAATGTGGCTAGATGTCTTCTGCAAGTTGTGCTCTAACCAGGGATGTTGTGTTTGTTTTAACAGCGTGTACAACCCGATTCCCCCCCCTAATCAATATCATCGACGGAATGTCACTTTTCAAAACAACATGTGTAGGTTCTAAGGTGCTCCCTTAATGATTAAATATGATTACTATTGTTGCACATGTATGTAACAGTATAACTTTAGTCCGTCCCCTCACCGATACCCGGGCTCGAACCAGGGACCCTCTGCACACATCAACAACAGTCACCCACGAAGCATCGTTACCCATCGCTCCACAAAAGCCGCGGCCCTTGCAGAGCAAAGGGGGAACCACTACTTCAAGGTCTCAGAGTGAGTGACGTCACCGATTGAAACGCTATTTAGCGCGCACCACCGCTAACTAAACTAGCCGTTTCACATCCGTTACATGTAGATACACTATGTTGTAGGTTTTCAATAAACAAACTGCGTTTGGATTGGGATATTTATCAAAATGTCTCGTCAACAGGAAGCATCAATTCCAATTTTAAGTTTAAAGGAATATACATTCAACATTCATTTCCAATGGTATTGTACTTAAAAACTGCTGAATGAACGTGTTGCGATTAAATTTGTAAGACATTTTCATTTTATTTATCTGTTATTTTACCAGGTAAATTAACTGAGAACACATTCTCATTTACAGCAACAACCTGGGGAATAGTTACTGGGGATTATGAGGTGACCGTGACGGTTTGAGGGCCATATTGGGAATTTAGCCAGGACATCGGGGTTAACACCCCTACGATAAGTGCCATGGGATCTTTACTGACCTCAGAGAGTCAGGACACCCATTTAACGTCCCATCCAAAAGACAGCACCCTACACAGGGCAATGTCCCCAATCACTGCCCTGGGGCATTTGGATATTCTTTATACCAGGGGAAAAAAGTGCCTCCTACTGTCCCTCCAACACCACTTCCAGCAGCATCTGGTCTCCCATCCAGGGACTGACCAGGACCAACCCTGCTTAGCTTCAGAAGCAAGCCAGCAGTGGTATGCAGGGTGGTATGCTACATAGCTACCAGAAATGACCAAAACGGGGTTGGCCCTGTATATTACAAGCCGAACAACATACTACATCACCATCATCACCACCACCACCACCACCATCATCATCATCATCATCATCACCACCACACCACCACCATCATCATCATCATCATGGTAAGGCAGATGACTGCGCTGTGAAGCTAAGAGAAACTGGTTAACTTTAGAAAACCTCCCCAGAGTAGATTTAGCTTCCTTCATGCAATACCCGCTCAAGTTACTATTTATTTCCTACCTCCTCATGCCTTCTGCACACACTGTATATAGACTTTCTTTTTTCTACTGTGTCATTGACTTGTTTATTGTGTTATTGGCTTGTTTATTGTTTATTCCATGTGTAACTCTGTGTTGTTGTCTGTGTCACACTGCTTTGCTTTATCTTGGCCAGGTCGCAGTTGTAAATGAGAACTTGTTCTCAACTGGCCTACCTGGTTAAATAAAGGTGAAAAAACAACAACATTGTAGCTAGCTGACATTTGCATTCATTCGATGTTGACAAAATGAAGATAGCACCTGTTAGTACATTTTATGAGATCTTTGAGTAGCGTTAACTTACGTTACCTAACCAGCTAAATACTATAATATGGTTGTAGCTGTAAAAAGAATAATAATAATATAATACATGTTATTAAGTTATACCTCGCGGTCCTTCAATCCCAAGAGCAACACTTCTTCCATCAATGTGAGTCGAGTTTCTTTGGAGTCTGCCTTATCCTCTTCTTCCTCCTCTTCCTCTCCTCCGCGGCGGCGGGTCTCGAAGTCCTCATCCCCGGTTCCTCGGTCCTTGTCGGCGGCAGAGCTACGAGAGGCCTCGGTCCGCCTCTGCACTAGGCCCGAACTCCGCTGTGTCAGGGAAGTCATATTTACAACAAGTCCTAAAACAAATAAAACCCTCAAAAAGACGAAACCCTTCGCTTCGTACTCTCACTGACCGATGTTATAAACCACTTCAAATGTTTATCCCGATACATACAGCTACGGACGTCTGGTTTTTAACTATCCTACAACGAATAGGAGGAGACATAATCATTTCAGTTTTCTTCCTCTTCCGCTGGGAGTTGATCCAATATGGCGGCAGGTGATAACGAGAGCAGTGAATGTGGCAGGTATTCCCAAACTGGGGTAGGCAATGCCGTTCGGGGTACGATAAAAAAATGAAAAACTACAACAACAAAAAATGTGATTCACATTTACACAAAAAAAAAGAAAAAAAAAGTTGTATTTCTTTGTAAAAAAATATATATTTTTTCAAACATTTAGTTAGGCCTGCGTCCATAGAGACGCACACCAGCTCTACTGGTAGTACTGCTTCTGTACCTGTCGACGACAAGTTATTCTGCTTCCCTGAGCACATCCAATGCTAGCATTAGTAATTCTACATTTGTTGTTAGCCCAGCTAGCATGGACAATGACAGTTGTGAATCTGATACAGCGGAAGAGCTACTGTCCCCTTACCCGGGAGAGCACCTAACAACAGACAGGGACGTTGGACCCAAGTCCTCCACAATAGTATGGGGCGTGTCTGTCCTAGCCACTCAAATATGATGAGAACTACATTGATTTGGGGTTTACTTATATTCAGAGTAGTGCCTTTCCTCAGCCACAGTGTGTTATATGTGCAAAAGTACTATCTCACAACTCGATGAAACCTTCACTCTTGCGCAAACATTTAGAAACAAAATATGCCCATTTGAAAAATAAGCCACAGGAGTTTTTTGAGCGACAATTAGGACGACTTCCGAGTAGTTAGACATGTATAAAATCAACAGATACCATTAATAAGGAGGGGCTAGAAACGTCATATATGGTGAGCTACCGAGTGTCTTGGACAGACAAGCCCCAAACTCTTGTGGAGGACGTAATTCTTCCTGCTGCCGCAGATATGGCTGGGACAATGCTGGGGGAAAAGGACAGAAAAACTATACGGACAATGTCTTCATCAAACAACACTGTTTCACAACGCATTAGTGACATGGCAGGAGATGTTTTGAAACAATTACCACTTCACAGTGAATTATATGGTTACAGCTGAATGAGTCAACAGACGTGGCCTGGCACAGCTCCTGGTATATGTCTGTTACAGCTGGATGAGTCAACAGGCCTGGCACAGCTCCTGGTATTTGTCCGTTACGTTCATGGGGGGGTCAATTAAGGAAGACATTCTCTTCTGCAAACCAGGACAACATCAGAGGATATTTTTTAAGTACTGGACAGCTTTGTGACAAATGGTTTTTGGTGGTCAAGATGTGTTGGTACCTGTACTGATGGCACAAAAGCCATGACAGTGAGACATAGTGGAGTGGTAACGCGCACGCAAGCAGTCGATGCCACTTGGGTACACTGCAGCATCCACCGAGAGGCTGTTGCTGACATCTTGAAAGACGTTTTGGACACTACAGTGAAAATGGTTAACTTTGTTAAAGCAAGGCCCCCTGAACTCTCATGTATTTGATTCACTATGCAATGATATGGGCAGGGACCATGTAACGCTTTTACAACATACAGAAGTGTGCTGGTTATCAAGGGACAAAGTATGGACACGTTTTTCTTAATTGAGAGACGAGCTTAATGTTTTCTTTACTGACCTAAGTCAGGGGGGGGGGGGGGGGATCACAGCTGGAGGCCGAATATTTGAAGGGGTAAGGGACTATAAATGGTTTGGGAAGCACTGAGCTAGAGCATCCCACAGGTAAAGCCAGGGAGGAAAATGTAGAGATGGGGGCTATTGTCCAAACACTTAAAAGACACATCCTTGTCTACTTACCCCCTCGCCTTATGCCCTTGGGGGGCGGTCCAAATGATTAGCCAAACAAGGGACGTTTGCAACGTAAGCCCCTCAGCCCTCGTTCTTATTCGACTTTGCGAGTGTACAATTATGTTCAATCCGGAGCCTGACACTCCCCATAAATCAGTTTGCAACGATCGTACATCCGCTAAGAAAAGTCTGAGAAAACTTAAACACAACATCAATGGAGAAGTCAACATACAAGTGGAAGTAAAAAACGAATGCAAATAAGTAAAACATTTGTGCTATTAATGCTCAAACACATCTCATTAAAAGTAACAATGTTTTATTTGGTTATCTTTTGGAAATTGTAGAAATAAAACATTTTCCTTCTTCAGAAGTTCCAGCTGGGCAGGCTAACATTAGTTAGCTAATAAATTTACTAGCCATCATACAGTAGGCAGTCTAACATTAGCTAGCTAATACATTTATTAGCTATCATACAGTAGGCAGCCTAACATTAGCTAGCTAATACATTTATTAGCTATCATACAGTAGGCAGGCTAACATTAGCTAGCTAATACATTTATTAGCTATCATACAGTAGGCAGGCTAACATTAGTTAGCTAATAAATGTACTAGCTATCAGACAGTAGGCAGGCTAACATTAGTTAGCTAATAAATTTACTAGCTATCATACAGTAGGCAGGCTAACATTAGTTAGCTAATAAATGTACTAGCTATCATACAGTAGGCAGGCTAACATTAGTTAGCTAATAAATTTACTAGCTATCAGACAGTAGGCAGGCTAACATTAGTTAGCTAATAAATTTACTAGCTATCAGACAGTAGGCAGGCTAACATTAGTTAGCTAATAAATGTACTAGCTCTCATACAGTAGGCAGGCTAACATTAGCTAGCTAATACATTTATTTTCATACAGTAGGCTATCATACATTTATTAGCTATCATAGGCAGGCTAACATTAGTTAGCTAATAAATTTACAGTAGCTAACTAGTTCTAATAAAGTACTAGTAGGAGGCAGGCTAACATTAGCTAATAAATTTTAGCTATCAGACAGTAAATGTACATTAGCTAAATGTCTAGACAGTAGGCAGGCTAACATTAGTTAGCTAATAAATGTACTAGCTCTCATACAGTAGGCAGGCTAACATTAGTTAGCTAGTAAATTTACTAGCCATCATACAGTAGGCAGGCTAACATTAGTTAGCTAATACATGTACTAGCTATCATACAGTAGGCAGGCTAACATTAGCTAGTTAATACATTTATTAGCTATCATACAGTAGGCAGGCTAACATTAGTTAGCTAATAAATGTACTAGCTATCAGACAGTAGGCAGGCTAACATTAGTTAGCTAATAAATGTACTAGCTCTCATACAGTAGGCAGGCTAACATTAGCTAGCTAATACATTTATTAGCTATCATACAGTAGGCAGGCTAACATTAGCTAGCTAATACATTTATTAGCTATCATACAGTAGGCAGGCTAACATTAGTTAGCTAATAAATTTACTAGCTATCATACAGTAGGCAGGCTAACATTAGTTAGCTAATAAATGTACTAGCTATCATACAGTAGGCAGGCTAACATTAGTTAGCTAATAAATTTACTAGCTATCAGACAGTAGGCAGGCTAACATTAGTTAGCTAATAAATTTACTAGCTATCAGACAGTAGGCAGGCTAACATTAGTTAGCTAATAAATGTACTAGCTCTCATACAGTAGGCAGGCTAACATTAGTTAGCTAGTAAATTTACTAGCCATCATACAGTAGGCAGGCTAACATTAGTTAGCTAATACATGTACTAGCTATCATACAGTAGGCAGGCTAACATTAGCTAGCTAATACATTTATTAGCTATCATACAGTAGGCAGGCTAACATTAGTTAGCTAATAAATGTACTAGCTATCAGACAGTAGGCAGGCTAACATTAGTTAGCTAATACATTTACTAGCTATCAGACAGTAGGCAGGCTAACATTAGTTAGCTAATAAATGTACTAGCTCTCATACAGTAGGCAGGCTAACATTAGTTAGCTAGTAAATTTACTAGCCATCATACAGTAGGCAGGCTAACATTAGTTAGCTAATAAATGTACTAGCTATCATACAGTGGGCAGGCTAACATTAGCTAGCTAATAAATTTACTAGCTATCATACAGTAGGTGTATATTAATAATGATATATTTAATAGAAGTAGACATGCACTCATAATTCACTGTAGCTCATATAAAGCACCCACAAGCTACCGGTGGAAACCCAATCATTGCAGGATGAACGAGTGACGAATTTCCGACCAAGGGCGGTCCATTTAAAAATCCTTCCTTCCTCCCTCACCCCCTTTTTAAAAATGTTTTATTTTATTAACAACAAATCAATACATAAAGCACATGAGGGAACACAAGCATACATAGATTACAAACAATGGACAATCGAGCTAGGGGCGGGGCTGGGGGCGGGGCTAGGGCGGGGCTAG
Source organism: Oncorhynchus nerka (assembly GCF_034236695.1). Classification (NCBI taxonomy): domain Eukaryota; kingdom Metazoa; phylum Chordata; class Actinopteri; order Salmoniformes; family Salmonidae; genus Oncorhynchus; species Oncorhynchus nerka. Next base: position 3,000,257 of record NC_088422.1, on the reverse strand, counting down.
GGGTACAATATCACATTACAATTACACAAGGACCTTAAGGGACATGCATATACTTACAATTCTAACAGCTTTTTTTGTTAGTAGAGCATTTAACTGTCTTAAAATACAGTTCCATTTCTTTTTGTAGGTTACGAAAATGTGGTTTTCTGTTTGTAAATTTACATTTGTGATTATGAAATTTGGCCAAAAGAATAATGAAATTAATTACATAAAAATGTTTCAGCTTATTTCTATTGTATGTAAAGAATCCAAACAGTACATCTCTCCACAATAGTGTAAAATCTTCATAAATGTGTTCAATTATAAACCTACTGATGTCTTGCCACAGTTTTCTTACATGCATACAATGCCAAAAAAGATGCAAAACTGTTTCTGGGTGGTCATTACAAAAGGAGCAATTTGAGTTGATGTTTTCCTTAAACTTCTTCATAATGGTGGTTGGCAGAATAATATTTATGAATAATTTTAAAGGAAACTTCCTTAATTTTGTTAACAAGTAGGTATGTGTGTGGCAACATCCAGACTTTTTTCTAACAGATATTATTAATAAATCCATTCCAATAAGGCATGACATAAGGTATAGATAAAACATCCTGCTGAAACAAGGATCGTATCGCTCTGTTGTTGAATGGACTAAAAGAGAAACAAATCTTTCCTACTGATGAGTCAACAGGGTCAATAGAAGGTAGGCTCTGAGGGTCAGGTCTTTCCTACTGATGAGTCAACAGGGTCAATAGAAGGTAGGCTCTGAGGGTCAGGTCTTTCCTACTGATGAGTCAACAGGGTCAATAGAAGGTAGGCTCTGAGGGTCAGGTCTTTCCTACTGATGAGTCAACAGGGTCAATAGAAGGTAGGCTCTGAGGGTCAGGTCTTTCCTACTGATGAGTCAACAGGGTCAATAGAAGGTAGGCTCTGAGGGTCAGGTCTTTCCTACTGATGAGTCAACAGGAGTCAATAGAAGGTAGGCTCTGAGGTCTTTCCTCTGATGAGTCAACAGGGTCAGGTCTTTCCTACTGATGAGTCAACAGGGTCAATAGAAGGTAGGCTCTGAGGGTCAGGTCTTTCCTACTGATGAGTCAACAGGGTCAATAGAAGGTAGGCTCTGAGGGTCAGGTCTTTCCTACTGATGAGTCAACAGGGTCAATAGAAGGTAGGCTCTGAGGGTCAGGTCTTGACACGTTCCTGAATAACAGAGCAACACCTGAGGGAATGGCATCTAAAACAATTGCAAAATCTTTAGGTGTTACAGGGACCTTGTAAAGTGATAAGAATTCTTTATAACTGAGTAAAAGACCCTCTGCATTTACCAGTTGGCTCACCAATAGGATATTATTTCTGAACCAATATTCTAAAAACAGAGAGATATTTTTATACAATATATCCCCATTATTCCATATATAATATCTGTGTGGAGAAACATTGTGTTTATAAATTAAGGACCATGACAAGAAAACCTGCCGATGAAAAGCAGAACGTTTCACTGGAACTTTGTCAATATTATAATTGCAAAACAACATGAAGTTAAGGCCACCAAAAGTAGAGAAGACATGATGAGGAATAAAATTCCAGATAGAAGTGGGTCTTCTTAGAAATTGTTTTATCCAATTGATCTTAAAAGTATTATTTAAAGTAGTAAAGTCCAGAAAATTCAGTCCACCATTCTCATAAGTGTTCATTACAACAGTTTTCCTAATGTAATGAGTACGGTTTCTCCACAGAAAGTTGAAAAGCATCTGGTCTATCTCCTTGCTTATTTTACGGTCAAGATATAAAGATAGAGCACCATATGTTAGTCTAGAGATACCTTCAGCCTTGGTTATTAGGACTCTACCTTTTAAAGAGAAGTCCCTCTGTAGCCATTGATTTAGTTTCTTCTGGGTTTTTTTTAATAAGAGGGTTCAAATTTAGTAAGCCTCTAGACTTCTGATCCTTTGTAATGGTTATGCCTAAATATGTAAGTTCTTCTTTCACTGGAATACCATAATATGAAAGGTGTCACACAATCTTTGACAGCCATGAGTTCACATTTCTTAATGTTAAGATATAGACCAGACGCTTTGGAAAAGGACATTGATCGATATGGGAATTTGGTTAGCGTCTTTCAGAAAAAGTGTAGTATCGTCAGCCAGCTGATTTATAATAATTTCTTTACCAGCTATGGAAATCCCTTGTACTTTGTAGGACTATTATTTAAAGAATTTGCAAGAAGTTGGGAGATTAATAAAAACAGGTACGGAGAGATAGGACAACCTTGTCTAATTCCTCTCTTTAACTCAAATCTAGGTGAGGTGCCATATTTCAATTTGATAGAGCTGTTACCATTTGCATAGAGAGTCTTAATAGCCTTACAGAAAAAAAATCCCCAAAGCCAAGTCTCTCAAGGGAGTGGAAGAAGAAACTGATGCTCTACTGTGTCAAATGCTTTATAAAAATCTAAAAACAATATGAAGCTATCCTTAGTTATTAGGTCTGAGTAGGCAAGTATGTCTAATACTAGTCTGACATTTTTAGAAATATGTCTGTTCCTCATGAAGCCAGACTGTGTTTCATCAATGATTGCATCCAGGACTTCTTTAATTCTTTTTGCAAGTAGTAAGGCTAATATCTTATAGTCATTATTAAGAAGACAAATTGGACGCCAGTTATCGATGAGCAGCACTTCTTTTTTAGGTTTTAGGTATCAGTGTTATTAACCCCTGACTCATTGTAGGAGGGAGAACATTGTTTTTAATACTCTCTAAAAAGACTTCAAATAGGAAGGGAGCTACTTGTTCAGAAAATAATTTGTAAAATTCTGATGTAATTCCATCAACACCTGGTGATTTACTGTTCTTTAGATGTTTGATAGACTCTATAATCTCTTCCAACTTTGATGGGTTCATCACACTGTTTAGATTCTATATCACTGATAGAGTGAACATTATTCAGTGAGTTAAAAAAACATATCTGTGGATTCCTGACAGTACGTAGAGCTATACAATTTCCTGTAAAAATTGCTACAGTATTTAGCGATACATTTTTGGTCATCTGTAATAACACCCATGTTTAACTTATGGATAGTGTTTTTAGAGTGAAATTTCTCAAGTCTAAAGAAATAGGATTAATTCTGTTCTCCCTCCTCAATCCATTTTTTTCCTAGATCTAATAAAGGCTCCTTCTGCTTTTAATTTATATATATTATCCAGTTTATTTTGTAACTCAATTAGTTCCATCTTCTCCTCCCCCGAGAGGCCGGCTGGGGACCTCTGAGAAAGGGAAGTTATCTTAATGATCACCTTTTCCTCCTCAGCTCTTCTGGTCTTAGCAAGATTACTACCATATTTTCTAAGATATTTGTACACCTCAAATTTAAAGAGCTCCCTGTTCAATAAGATTTTTCTTCACAAGCCCTTTCCCAAAAGTGTGAGAGCAGATCTTTAACCTCAAACTTAACTACACTGCTCAAAAAAATTAAGGGAACACTTAAACACCACAATGTAACTCCAAGTCAATCACACTTCTGTGAAATCAAACTGTCCACTTAGGAAGCAACACTGATTTACAATAAATTTCACATGCTGTTGTGCAAATGGAATAGACAACAGGTGGAAATTATAGGCATTTAGCAAGACACCCTCAATAAAGGAGTGGTTCTGAAGGTGGTGACCAGGCCACTTCTCAGTTCCTATGCTTCCTGGCTGATGTTTTGGTCACTTTTGAATGCTGGCGGTGCTTTGACTCTAGTGGTAGCATGAGACAGAGTCTACAACCCACACAAGTGGCTCAGGTAGTGCAGCTCATCCAGGATGGCACATCAATGCGAGACGTGGAGGAGGCCGTAGGAGGGCAACATCCCAACAGCAGGACCGCTACCTCCGCCTTTGTGCAAGGAGGAGCACAGGAGACAGGCCAGTACATCAGGAGACGTGGAGGAGGCCGTAAGAGGGCAACAACCCAACAGCAGGACCGCTACCTCCGCCTTTGTGCAAGGAGGATCAGGAGGAGCACTGCCAGAGCCCTGCAAAATGACCTCCAGCAGGCCACAAATGTGCATGTGTCTGCTCAAACGGTCAGAAACAGACTCCATAAGGGTGGTATGAGGGTCCGACGTCCACAGGTGGGGGTTGTGCTTATAGCCCAACACCGTGCAGGACGTTTGGCATTTGCCAGAGAACACCAAGATTGGCAAATTCGCCACTGGCGCCCTGTGCTCTTCACAGATGAAAGCAGGTTCACACTGAGCACGTGACAGACGTGACAGTCTGGAGACGCCATGGAGAACGTTCTGCTGCCTGCAACATCCTCCAGCATGACCGGTTTATCGATGGGTCAGTCATGGTGTGGTGCGGCATTTCTTTGGGGGGCCGCACAGCCCTCCATGTGCTCGCCAGAGGTAGCCTGACTGCCATTAGGTACCGAGATGAGATCCTCAGACCCCTTGTGAGACCATATGCTGGTGTGGTTGGCCCTGGGTTCCTCCTAATGCAAGACAATGCTAGACCTCATGTGGCTGGAGTGTGTCAGCAGTTCCTGCAAGAGGAAGGCATTGATGCTATGGATTGGCCCGCCCGTTCCCCAGACCTGAATCCAATTGAGCACATCTGGGACATCATGTCTCACTATATCCACCAACGCCACGTTGCACCACAGACTGTCCAGGAGTTGGCGGATGTTTTAGTCCAGGTCTGGGAGGAGATCCCTCAGGAGACCATCCGCCACCTCATCAGGAGCATGCCCAGGCGTTGTAGAGAGGTCATACAGGCACGTGGAGGCCACACACACTACTGAGCCTAATTTTGACTTGTTTTAAGGACATTACAATATGAAAAACCACAGTGGAGTGCGCTCAACACCTGTTGGATTTTTAAAGTGTTACACCTGGCATTTGCCAAATGGCATTTGCAATCAACTTTGAACGAAACAACGCCGAATTGAGTGGTATTAGACACCGCGTATATGGTTTGTCCAGTGCCAATGACTTCCCATTCATTTTTGTCCATTTCAGGGGGGTGTTCCCTTACATCAAAGTTGGATCAGCCTGTAGTAGTGGTTTTACACTTTGATTTTGAGTGTGACTCCAAATCCAGACCTCCATGGGTTGATACATTTGATTTCCATTGATAATTTTTGTGTGATTTTGTTGTCAGCACATTCAACTATGTAAAGAAAAAAGTATTTAATAAGAATATTTCATTCATTCAGATCTAGGATGTGTTATTTTAGTGTTCCCTTTATTTTTTTGAGCAGTGTATATCATTAATTAATAATGAGCTATTTACCTTCCAGTAGGATGCTTTGCCAAGGTTAGTATCAGGGGTGAATATTTTGATATCAATGTAAATGTCCCTATGGTCTGTGAGGGAAGTAGTACAAATATTTGTAGTAACACACTCACCATCAATACATTTGGATATAAACCCAAAATCTATTCTGGATTGTCTGGCGCCTGTTTTGTTACTCCAAGTGAATGATCTGTTGGCCGGAAAACCTCTCTCTCCATCCGTAAGATCAAACTCTTCCATAAAAAGTATTAAACCCAAATTCTGATTGGTTGGCCTACCTGGGGGCCATCTATCAGTTGAATAATCTATTGTAATGTTAAAGTCCCCTCCTATCAATAATAACAAATTGGGAAATTTAGATAACCAATGAAGTATATGTTTCTCTATAGATTCAAGCAACTCATCATTCTCATGTTTGGTGTTGTACCCGTAGAAGTTTACAGTAATGAGCGTAATGTCATTGTAACTGATCACAAGATAAATAAAGTGACCAAAGGGGTCACAGAGTGTAGAATATTACCACCAAAGGGGTCACAGAGTGTAGAATATTACCACCAAAGGGGTCACAGAGTGTAGAATATTACCACCAAAGGGGTCACAGAGTGTAGAATATTACCACCAGAGGGGTCACAGAGTGTAGAATATTACCACCAAAGGGGTCACAGAGTGTAGAATATTACCACCAACGGGGTCACAGAGTGTAGAATATTACCACCAAAGGGGTCACAGAGTGTAGAATATTACCACCAAAGGGGTCACAGAGTGTAGAATATTACCACCAGAGGGGTCACAGAGTGTAGAATATTACCACCAAAGGGGTCACAGAGTGTAGAATATTACCACCAGAGGGGTCACAGAGTGTAGAATATTACCACCAACGGGGTCACAGAGTGTAGAATATTACCACCAAAGGTATTGTTCATTGTAGTGACACCAGCGGAGCGTTCAAATCCATGGGAAAGCCAAATATCGTTGCCCTACTGTGACCTCCAGAAGTTGGCATCAGCCAAAATTGAGTGAGACTTGAAAAAAGAAAAAGATCTGTTCGAAATTGTTGAGCAAATAAAAATAAGGCCTTGCGCTTCACATTGTTTCGTAACCCCCTAGCATTAAGATATAATATAGACAAAGAAAAACAACAAAGATTATATAAAAGTATAAACTGTAGTAGGATGAGTCAAAGACGTAGGAGCAGTGAACGTAAACGACAAGGAACCGAGATCTGCACCATTCAAGTCAATTTAAAGTGAAAATAGCTTATTCCATAACCTTTGAGCTAGACGTTATCTGGCTTTGAAATTCAACGCAACTGGAAATTATGTTCAAGACCAAACCAAGGGTTCTTGTTAGTAAGAGAGACTAAAAACCCCAATTTGTAAGTCGCTCTGGATAAGAGCGTCTGCTAAATGACTTAAATGTAAATGTAAATGTAGTTTAATCAGGAACTATTCTGAGAAATAAAACAACAAATAATAATTTAAATAAAAGGGTACCTACTATTTTAAGTACATATGAAAACTGATCATAAAATAATTGAACAACAAGACGTTTTTTTGGAAATAAGTATTTATAACTAAATAGAACAATAACCGTGTAAAGTCAGAGCAGACCTGTATGCCCTTTAAAACAGTATCTTAGTTACTGTATACATAAAACATAAATACAGCTTTCAGGCTTCTTCGTAAGTTTGTAAACAAAATAGGTCTTCTGGTCATACAAGAACAAACTAATAAATTGAAATACCTGAGTATTCCTGTAAAATAGTCACCTGATGCTTGTTAGGTAAACAACATAAGGAAAAGGAGAATAGCATGGCTGAAACCGTCAACCTGTTCCTTCTGGTGAGATTTTAGGGAGGAATTTCACCACATGCAAACTCCACAGTCTGTTTCAAGCCTTCGATAACCATGGTGTTCGCGCCTACCATTTTCTCAATGGCGTCAAACCTGGAGTTGATGAGTAAGGAGAGGGTAGCCACGATGTCAGAGTTCATGTTGGGGTTTTTGGAGGGTGGAGGTTTGCACGGAGTAACCGGTAAAGAGGGGTATTCGTCGTCTTCAACAGCATTCAAAAGCATGATATTATCCACAGGCCAAGCGTAGTTATGGCAGTTGTCTATAAGCGCGTTTCTTTCTTGTTGATTAGCAATAGAACGGTTAACTTCTTCCTTTCTTTTTTGTCACGACTTTGCATGGCCATGCTGAAATAAATGATCCAATTATTATTCCAGTCACAGGAAAGGTCTTATATCTTGAACAAATAAATACAAAAAATCACAATCTTTCTGAAGTTTGGTACGGAGCTCGGTAAAAAAAGCGTCTGTTCAAGCCGCCATCTTGGTCAGTCCTGTTATCCCTCGCCCCTTTTTTATTTATTTTTTATTAACAACAAATCAATACATAAAGCACATGAGGGAACACAAGCATACATAGATTACAAACAATGGACAATCGAGCTAGGGGCGGGGCTGGGGGCGGGGCTAGGGGCGGGGCTAGGGGGTACAATATCACATTACAATTACACAAGGACCTTAAGGGACATGCATATACTTACAATTCTAACAGCTTTTTTTGTTAGTAGAGCATTTAACTGTCTTAAAATACAGTTCCATTTCTTTTTGTAGGTTACGAAAATGTGGTTTTCTGTTTGTAAATTTACATTTGTGATTATGAAATTTGGCCAAAAGAATAATGAAATTAATTACATAAAAATGTTTCAGCTTATTTCTATTGTATGTAAAGAATCCAAACTGTACATCTCTCCACAATAGTGTAAAATCTTCATAAATGTGTTCAATTATAAACCTACTGATGTCTTGCCACAGTTTTCTTACATGCATACAATGCCAAAAAAGATGCACAACTGTTTCTGGGTGGTCATTACAAAAGGAGCAATTTGAGTTGATGTTTTCCTTAAACTTCTTCATATGGTGGTTGGCAGAATAATATTTATGAATAATTTTAAAGGAAACTTCCTTAATTTTGTTAACAAGTAGGTATGTTTGTGGCAACATCCAAACTTTTTTCCAACAGATATTATCAATAAATCCATTCCAATAAGGCATGACATAAGGTATAGATACAACATCCTGCTTATCCCTCGCCCCTTGCCCTGCAAGTGTCACCTCGTCAGACGTCATGAGAAGTGTCCACTTAATTTGAGGGCTGAGGGGAGAGGGTGTGTCTTTTAAGTGTTTGGTCCTCATTTCGGATTCTTCTGCCTCTTCTTCTTTGGTATTATGGCGGTCTGCAAATTGTTTTTATAGGTGCATGCCGCCACCTACTGCATTGGCTATGTATCAGCCTACTGTTCTCTATTATGAATTCTCTATTGCCCTACCAACTAACCCTACTTCCATTAAAAGCTCACCACTATTCCACTACTTTGGCCCTATCAGATTCTACTCCAGGCCAGCAGCCTGGGAGGAGGGCACACTGCCATTCAAAATGTCTTGTAACTCTTCTGCAGTAAAATCTCGTACTTCTCTGCAGCTGCCCTCGAGCACACTTCTCACATCTTCTGCTCGACTTGGACTAAAATATTTGCCAGTACTTATATTGGGTGAGGGTACTGTTTATATTTCCACAATACATTTGCGCTAATATTCTATAAGAGGTGCAGGAACTCAAGCAGTAGAACATTTGAGGTGCCGGTACTCAGTATCTCTACCTGCACATTCATCTTCTGCCGATCTACCATTCCAGTGTATAATTGCTATATTGTAATTACTTCACCACCATGGCCTATTTATTTCCTTAACTTGATTTAACTTCATTTGCACTCACTGTATATATACTTTTTGTTTTCTTTTGTTCTACTGTATTATTGACTGTATGTTTTGTTTATTCCATGTGTAACTCTGTGTTGTTGTATGTGTCGAATTGCTACGCTTTATCTTGGCCAGATCGCAGTTGCAAACGAGAACTTTTTCTCAACTAGCCTACCTGGTTAAATAAAGGTGAAATAAAATAAATAAATAAAATAAACTCAGCTCCGGTGAGCTCCTGCCCAAGTCAAGTACTTGTAATATCCCTCCTAAACACTTCTGCAACATGACCATAAACTTGGCACCTGAAACACTGTAGTGGGTTCGGAACAAAAGCTCTTACGGGATAAGTGATATATCTTAACATGACTTTGTCAGGTAAAGACTCAGAATCAAAACTCAAAAGGACAGACAGTGACTCTTCTGTTTTACATTGCTCGTCTGCGTCATACCAAACTACGAGCTTCACAGACACTGGGAATCTTCCATTTCAGTTGATCCACCTCCACTCCAAATAATCACTTCCTTTCAGTGACGCCCTGTTCCTGAGAGCAAAGCAAGTATCGGGTATTTTCTCCAGGCGCAGAGCGCCCCCTCCCTCTGGGCGGAAGAAGCACACAAAATTATCACAAGTCCACTTCAGGTTACCTTCATTGATTCAACAGTACCTAACACCATTTTCACCCAACCTGACACCACTAGTGGGGTGCGGGTCAGCTGTTTGTTCACCCAGTTGTGTGGGAACAATATTTGTTTGTTATTCTATTGTATTCCATTCTTACTACGAAATATATGTGTGTTGACTTCAAGTAGGTGTGTCTGGTCTGTTTTAATGAACAAAATATAAATTTAATTTGGTTTCATTCATCTGCACACACCCATAACATAGGCCTAATTAAATTCAAAATATGGCATTGTATTGTTTTGAAAATACATTTTATTAGTCTTGTGTTTCTTAGGACTTTCCTAAACAAATTAATAATGGATTTATTTTTGATGGTTTATCTTCAATAGATTTATAAAAATAGACCCCACCCACATGTTATATATATATATATATACAACTTTTTTTTAAACCTTTATTTAACTAGGCAAGTCAGTTAAGAACAAATTCTTATTTACAGTGACGGAATACCCTGCATCTGCATATCACCACTACCAATCATCCACGGCATGCTGTTATACACACAGGAGATTTTAAAAGGTGTATGCAGGCAAGAATGTGGTCAAAAATGGGCCTGTTTATAAGGGGCTCATATAACATTACCCTATTTGTTTTTATAGGCTAAAGTACAGTACATACTATTTGTGAAAGCAGTACAATACAAGCTTGCATTTTCATCCCATAAAATGTAGTGGAATGACACATCCTTTTAAAAGTTTATACTCAACAAATCAATACTTTGGTTTTGTTGTCGTTTTGACACTCTAGGAAAGCCTTAAGATAAATAATCCAGTTGTTTAATAAAATAATACTCATATTTTTTCTCTCTAGAGTAGTAATATATTGGATGAGTGTGTTGGGGGTAACTGGCCCCTGGGGGGGGGGGGGTAACTGACTCCTGTGGGGTAACTGGCCCCTGGGGGGTTATGAATGTGTTTCTACCTGTCATTTAGACAATGACTAGCCCAGTTAGCGCTAGTTTATGCTAGCTAGCAACTTCACTAGCAGTAAATGCTAGCCAGCTAGCTGGTTAGCTTAAGCTCATTGGAGTAATAGCTAGCAACTTCACTAGCAGTAAATGTAATAGCTCATTGGAGTAATAGCTAGCAACTTCACTAGCAGTAAATGCTAGCCAGCTAGCTGGTTAGCTTAAGCTCATTGGAGTAATAGCTAGCAACTTCACTAGCAGTAAATGCTAGCCAGCTAGCTGGTTAGCTTAAGCTCATTGGAGTAATAGCTAGCAACTTCACTAGCAGTAAATGCTAGCCAGCTAGCTGGTTGCTTAAGTTAGTCATAGCTAAACTTCACTCAGTAAATGCTAGCCAGCTAGCTGGTTAGCATTCAGTCAGTAAAGCTAGCAACTTCACTAGCAGTAAATGCTAGCCAGCTAGCTGGTTAGCTTAAGCTCATTGGAGTAATAGCTAGCAACTTCACTAGCAGTAAATGCTAGCCAGCTAGCTGGTTAGCTTAAGCTCATTGGAGTCATAGCTGGCAACTTCACTAGCAGTAAATGCTAGCCAGAGCTGGTTAGCTTAAGCTCATTAGTCATAGCTGGCAACTTCACTAGCAGTAAATGCTAGCCAGCAGCTTAAGCTCATTGGAGTAATAGGCAACTTCAGCAGTAAATGCTAGCCAGCTTAAGCTCATTGGAGTAATAGCTAGGAGTAAATAGCTAGCTGGTTAGCTTAAGCTCATTGGAGTCATAGCTAGCAACTTCACTAGCAGTAAATGCTAGCCAGCTAGCTGGTTAGCTTAAGCTCATTGGAGTAATTAGCTAGCAACCTTATTTATTACCAGATCGTCTGATGTAAAATACATAAAAAAACTGCCGAGATTTAAGATTTTGTATTATTCAAATCATATTTAGTGCAATTGTACATCATGGAATGTATGGCAAAGAAACAACAAAGAACGAACAGAGAAAATGAATGTGTCGTGTCGGTGAGTGAAGCAGATGACTTTACGCCAAATCTCCTCAGTGCGGATGTTAATGGTGACATGTGCAACACCATTCCCACCTCATATTTGATTTAAATCGTGCAAATAAGACAACTAGACTTGGCTTTTAAGTATTACTTACTAAAGAATTGCTAAATCAACCTGATTTAAATGGACTTTAACACACTTGTGTGTAACGCTATTCCATGGTACCTTTAAACACTAAAAAACACTAAAAACACTTTTCTAAAAACAACATTTCATGAAATAACTACAAACAAAAAAAGTGTAAACTATAGCAATTTATTTTCCTTTAGAGTTTATTCGCCTAAAGCTTGACCTTCACCCACATACCCATTTTTTTTCTCCAAGCGTTGCTTTTTTTTCTGGCAACAATTAGACATCCATAGTACCCTATAAGTTAACGAACAGAATCAAAACTCAAAAAGGAGAGAGACTCTGGTAGGTACACCTATAGCTCATCTCTTGGCAGTAGTACTGTAGATTACTTTATCACTGACCTCTACCCGGAGTCTCTAAGAGCGTTCAGTCAGCCCACTGACACCCCTATCAGACCACAGCAAAATCACAGTCTACTTGAACAGAGCAATACTCAATCATGAAAGCATCAAAGCCAAAGGAACAGTGATATTAAGAAATGCTATAGATGGAAGGAATGTAGTGTGGAAAACTTACCAAAAAACAATTCGGCAACAACAAATTCAATCCCTTTTAGACAACTTCCTGGACAAAACGTTTCACTGTAACTGTGAAGAAATGTAGAAACCTGTCCAACCAACAACAAAGAGACCCAGAAAACCTGAGTCTACGCCTTCACTATGGTGAATCACTAAAACAATACAGAAATACACTATGGAAAAAGAAGGAACAGCATGTCAGAAATCAGCTCAATGTAATTGAATAATCCATAGACTCTAACCACTTCTGGGAAAATTGGAAAACACTAAACAAACAACAACACAAAGAATTATCTATCCAAAATGGAGATGTCTGGGTAAACCACTTCTCCAATCTTTTTGGCTCCATAACAAAGAACAAACAGCAAACACATATACATGATCAAATAGAAATCTTAGAATCAACTATTAAAGACGACCAGAACCCACTGGATTCCAGAACCCACTGGATTCCAGAACCCACTGGATTCTCCAATTACATTCAATGAACTACAGGGAAAAATAAAAACCCTCCAACCCAAAAAGGCATGGGGTGTTGATGGTATTCTCAGTGAAATGAGCAAATATACAGGCAACAAATTCCAATTGGCGATACGAAAACTCTAACATCATCCTTAGCTCTGGCATCTTCCCCAATATTTGGAATAAAGGACTGATCACCCCTAGTTTTGGCAAGTCGGTTAGGACATCTACTTTGAGCATGACACAAATAATTTCTCCAACAATTGTTTACAGACAGATTATTTCACTGTATCACAATTCCAGTGGGTCAGAAGTTGACTGTGCCTTTAAACAGCTTGGAAAATTCCAGAAAATGATGTCATGGCTTTAGAAGCTTCTGATAGGCTAATTGACAACATTTGAGTCAATTGGAGGTGTACCTGTGGATATGTTTCAAGGCCTACCTTCAAACTCAGTGCCTCTGCTTGACATCATGGGAAAATCAAAAGAAATTAGCCAAGACCTCAGAAACAAAATTGGAGACCTCCACAAGTCTGGTTCATCCTTGGGAGCAATTTCCACACGCCTGAAGGTACCACGCTCATTGTACAAACAATAGTACGCAAGTATAAACACCATAGAACCACACAGCTGTCATACCGCTCAGGAAGGAGACCCGTTCTAGAGATGAACGTACTTTGGTCCGAAAAGTGCAAATCAATCCCAGAACAACAGCAAAGGTCCTTGTGAAGATGCTGGAGGAAACAGGTACAAAAGTGTCTATATTCACAGTAAAACCAGTCCTAACCTAACCAGACATAACCTGAAAGGCCACTCAGCAAGAAAGAAGCCACTGCTCCAAAACCGCCATAAAAAAGCCAGACTACTGTTTGCAACTGCACATGGGGACAAAGAACGTACTTTTTGGAGAAATGTCCTCTGTTCTGATGAAACAAAAATAGAACTGTTTGGCCATAATGACCATCGTTATGTTTGGAGGAAAAAGGGGAAGGTCTCAATATAGGTCTCAATTAGGTCTCGATATAGGTCTCGATATAAGTCTCAATTAGGTCTAGATATACGTCTCAATATAGGTCTCAATATAGGTCTCAATATAGGTCTCTTAGGTCTCAATATAGGTTTAAATTGGGGATAAGAAGTAGATGGGATGGGGGGGTTTCTTGAGGGGTTAGACGGCTGAGGGGACTTGATGGGTGAGGGGTTAGACGGCTGAGGGCTGAGGGGGGACTTGATGGGTGAGGGGTTAGACGGCTGAGGGGACTTGATGGGTGAGGGGTTAGACGGCTGAGGGGACGGCTGAGGGGTTAGATGGCTGAGGGGTTAGACGGCTGAGGGGTTAGACGGCTGAGGGGTTAGACGGCTGAGGGGTTAGACGTCTGAGGAGACTTGATGGCTGAGGGGTTAGACGGCTGAGGGGACTTGATGGGTTAGACGGCTGAGGGGACTTGATGGCTGAGGGGTTAGACGGCTGAGGGGTTAGATGGCTGAGGGGTTAGACGGCTGAGGGGTTAGACGGCTGAGGGGTTAGACGGCTGAGGGTTTAGACGGCTGAGGGGGTTAGACGGCTGAGGAGACTTGATGGCTGAGGGGTTAGACGGCTGAGGGGTTAGACGGCTGAGGGGTTAGATGGCTGAGGGGCTGATGGCTGAGGGGTTAGACGGCTGAGGGGACTTGATGGGTTAGACGGCTGAGGGGTTGATGGCTGAGGGGCTGAGAGGGGTTAGACGGCTGAGGGGTTAGACTGCTGAGGAGTTGAGACGGCTGAGGGGTTAGACGGCTGAGGAGACTGAGGGGTTGATGGCTGAGGGGTTAGACGGCTGAGGGGTTAGACGGCTGAGGGGTTAGATGGCTGAGGGGACTTGATGGCTGAGGGGTTAGACGGCTGAGGGGTTAGATGGCTGAGGGGACTTGATGGCTGAGGGGTTAGACGGCTGAGGGGTTAGACGGCTGAGGGGTTAGATGGCTGAGGGGACTTGATGGCTGAGGGGACTTGATGGCTGAGGGGTTAGACGGCTGAGGAGACTTGATGGCTGAGGAGACATGATGGCTGAGGGGTTAGATGGCTGAGGAGACTTGATGGCTGAGGGGTTAGACGGCTGAGGAGACTTGATGGCTGAGGAGACTTGATGGCTGAGGGGTTAGACGGCTGAGGGGTTTGATGGCTGAGGGGTTAGACGGCTGAGGGGTTAGACGGCTGAGGAGGTGGCTGAGGAGACTTGATGGCTGAGCGGCTGAGGGGTTAGACGGCTGAGGAGACTTGATGGCTGAGGAGACTTGATGGCTGAGGAGACTTGATGGCTGAGGGGTTAGACGGCTGAGGGGTTAGATGGCTGAGGGGTTAGACGGCTGAGGAGACTTGATGGCTGATGGGTTAGACGGCTGAGACTTGATGGCCATTAATATACCATGATGAATTGGAAATTATTTCCTCACCTTAGCTTCGGGTTTTAGCTACTGGCTCCCTTAACAAACCCTTTATTCTGTGAGCTAACATTTCACATGATATTTCACAATTCATAATCAATAAGAATGATATAGAAAAGTAGAGCCTATTTTTCAAATGGAGAAGGTTTCTATTGCGAAGTGACAGATGAGCATCTTACATGTGAGCCTGAAAAAACATTGATAATTGGTCATGGTTATATTGGGCTCAAGTTTGTGAGTTCAAAGACAACTTTGGTAGCATTATAACATTTTATTTAAAAAAAAATTGTATGCTATGGACTGGCCCGCCCGTGCCCCAGACCTGAATCCAATTGAGCACATCTGGGACATCATGTCTCGCTCCATCCACCAACGCCACGTTGCACCACAGACTGTCCAGGAGTTGGCGGATGCTTTAGTCCAGGTCTGGGAGGAGATCCGCCACCTCATCAGGAGCATGCCCAGGCGTTGTAGGGAGGTCATACAGGCACGTGGAGGCACGTGGAGGCACGTGGAGGCCACACACACTACTGAGCCTCATTTTGACTTGTTTTAAGGACATTACATCAAAGTTGGATCAGCCTGTAGTGTGGTTTTCCACTTTAATTTTGAGTGTGACTCCAAATCCAGACCTCCATGGGTTGATCAATTTGATTTCCATTGATCATTTTTGTGTGATTTTGTTGTCAGCACATTCAACTATGTAAAGACAAAAGTATTTAATAAGAATATTTCCTTCATTCAGATCTAGGATGTGTTATTTTAGTGTTCCCTTTATTTTTTTGAGCAGGGTATATGTATATAATGTAACAAAATGTGGATAAAGGGAAGGAGTCTGAATACTTTCCGAATGCACTGGTTCTAAACATAAGGGAACAAAGTTTGCCATAAACTGACACTCATCTCAGTTGTGCCACTAGACTAGTTTGTTTTCTCCGAACCATTACAGTCATCAGGTCATTTATAGCCTGGTTCCCAGAGCTATGCAGTCTTACCAACTCAAAAAAGGTGACAACAACACAAATAGATCTGGGACCAGGCAAGCTTATCTATTGTGTGGACAAAACATTAAGAACACCGGCTCTTTCCGTGACAAACTGACCAAGTGAATCCAGGTGAAGGCTATGATCCCTTATTGAGGAGACAGGTTAAATCCACTTCAATCAGTGTAGATGAAGGGGAGGAGACATGTATATGAAGGGGAGGAGACAGGTTAAATCCACCAATCAGTGTAGATGAAGGGGAGGAGACAGGTTAAATCCACCAATCAGTGTAGATGAAGGGGAGGAGACAGGTTAAATCCACAAATCAGTGTAGATGAAGGGGAGGAGACAGGTTAAATCCACCAATCAGTGTAGATGAAGGGGAGGAGACAGGTTAAATCCACCAATCAGTGTAGATGAAGGGGAGGAGACAGGTTAAATCCACTTCAATCAGTGTAGATGAAGGGGAGGAGACATGTAGATGAAGGGGAGGAGACAGGTTAAATCCACTTCAGTCAGTGTAGATGAAGGGGAGGAGACAGGTTAAATCCACTTCAATCAGTGTAGATGAAGGGGAGGAGACATGTAGATGAAGGGGAGGAGACAGGTTAAATCCACTCCAATCAGTGTAGATGAAGGGGAGGAGACATGTAGATGAAGAGGAGGAGACAGGTTAAATCCACTTCAGTCAGTGTAGATGAAGGGGAGGAGACAGGTTAAATCCACTTCAGTCAGTGTAGATGAAGGGGAGGAGTTAAATCCACTCCAATCATGAGATGGGGAGGAGACAGGTTAAATCCACTTCAGTCAGTGTAGATGAAGGGGAGGAGACAGGTTAAATCCACTCCAATCAGTGTAGATGAAGGGGAGGAGACAGGTTAAATCCACTCCAATCAGTGTAGATGAAGGGGAGGAGACAGGTTAAATCCACTCCAATCAGTGTAGATGAAGGGGAGGAGACAGTAGATGAAAATGTAGATGAAGGGGAGGAGACAGGTTAAATCCACTCCAATCAGTGTAGATGAAGGGGAGGAGACAGGTTAAATCCACTCCAATCAGTGTAGATGAAGGGGAGGAGACAGGTTAAATCCACCAATCAGTGTAGATGAAGGGGAGGAGACATGTAGATGAAGGGGAGGAGACATGTAGATGAAGGGGAGGAGACAGGTTAAATCCACTTCAATCAGTGTAGATGAAGGGGAGGAGACATGTAGATGAAGGGGAGGAGACATGTAGATGAAGGGGAGGAGACAGGTTAAATCCACTCAATCAGTGTAGATGAAGGGGATCAGTGTAGATGAAGGGGAAGACATGTAGATGAAGGAGACAGGTTAAATCCACTTCAATCAGTGTAGATGAAGGGGAGGAGACATGTAGATGAACTACAAGACAGTGTAGATGAAGGGGAGGAGACAGGTTAAATCCACTCCAATCTTTGTAGATGAAGGGGAGGAGACATGTAGTTAAATCCACTTCAATCAGGATTTTGCCTTCAGATGACATTGTGTGCGGTGAGAGGATGAAGGTTAAATCAGGGTAGTAGGTGGTAGTATGGTATGGTAGTAGGTGCCTTTGAACAGGGTATGGTAGTCCAATGCCAGTAGGTGCCTTTGAACAGGGTACTGTAGATGAAGGGGAGGAGACAGGTTAAATCCACTACAATCAGTGTAGATGAAGGGGAGGAGACAGGTTAAATCCACAGGGTTCAATGAACAGTGTAGAGGTGCCTTTGAGAGGAGGTAGAACATGTAGATGAAGGGGAGGAGACAGGTTAAATCCACTACAATCAGAGACAGATTAAAGAAGGATTTTTAAGCCTTCAGATAATTGAGACATTGTGTATGTGTGTCATTCAGAGGGTGAATGGGAAAGCCAAAATATTGAAATGCCTTTGAACAGGGTATGGTGCCTTTGGTGGTAGGTGCCTTTGAACAGGGTATGGTAGTAGGTGCCTTTGAACAGGGTCTGGTAGTAGGTGCCTTTGAACGGGGTATGGTAGTAGGTGCCTTTGAACAGGGTCTGGTAGTAGGTGCCTTTGAACGGGGTATGGTAGTAGGTGCCTTTGAACGGGGTATGGTAGTAGGTGCCTTTGAACAGGGTATGGTAGTAGGTGCCTTTGAACGGGGTATGGTAGTAGGTGCCTTTGAACAGGGTATGGTAGTAGGTGCCAGATGCACCGGTTTGCATCAAGAACTGCAACGCTGCTGGGTTCCCCCACACTCAACAGTTTCCCGTATGACTCAAGAATAGCCCATCAGGCAAAGAACATCCAGCCGACTTGACACAACTGCAGGAAGTATTGGAGTCAACGTGGGCCAGCATCCCTGTGGAACGCTTTGAACACCTTGTAGAGTCCCATACCCTGACGAATTGAGGCTGTTGAGGACAAAAGGGGGTGCAACTCAATACTAGGAAAGTGTTCCTGAGGTTTTGTACACTCAGTGTTACGCTTCCTCCTCCTGAGTACAGTTTCCTGTCACCTGCAGAGGGCTCTGCATTGAAATAATAAACAAACATACTGTACAGTTTCCTGAAGAGGAAATAATCAAACCAGCCTAGCATTCCAGTCATCGAACCAGCCTAGCATTCCAGTCATCGAACCAGCCTAGCAATCCAGTCATCGAACCAGTTTAGCAATCCAGTCATCGAACCAGTTTAGCAATCCAGTCATCGAACCAGCCTAGCAATCCAGTCATCGAACCAGCCTAGCATTCCAGTCATCGAACCAGCCATCGAACCAGCCTAGCATTCCAGTCATCGAACCAGTTTAGCAATCCAGTCATCGAACCAGTTTAGCAATCCAGTCATCGAACCAGCCTAGCATTCCAGTCATCGAACCAGCCTAGCAATCCAGTCATCGAACCAGTTTAGCAATCCAGTCATCGAACCAGTTTAGCAATCCAGTCATCGGACCAGCCTAGCAATCCAGTCATCGAACCAGTTTAGCAATCCAGTCATCGAACCAGTTTAGCAATCCAGTCATCGAACCAGTTTAGCAATCCAGTCATCGAACCAGCCTAGCATTCCAGTCATAGAACCAGTTTAACCAGCCGAACCAGCCTAGCAATCCAGTCATCGAACCAGTTTAGCAATCCAGTCATCGAACAAGCCTAGCATTCCAGTCATCGAACCAGCCTAGCATTCCAGTCATAGAACCAGTTTAGCATTCTAGTCATCGAACCAGCCTAGCAATCCAGTCATCGAACCAGTTTAGCAATCCAGTCATCGAACAAGCCTAGCATTCCAGTCATCGAACCAGCCAGTCATCGAACCAGCCTAGCATTCCAGTCATCGAACCAGCCTAGCATTCCAGCCATCGAACCAGCCTAGCATTCCAGTCATCGAACCAGCCTAGCATTCCAGTCATCGAACCAGCCTAGCATTCCAGTCATCGAACCAGCCATCGAACCAGCCTAGCATTCCAGTCATCGAACCAGCCTAGCATTCCAGTCATCGAACCAGCCTAGCAATCCAGTCATCGAACCAGCCTAGCATTCCAGTCATCGAACCAGCCTAGCATTCCAGTCATAGAACCAGCCTAGCATTCCAGTCATCGAACCAGCCTAGCATTAGTGCTGAGCAAGTGCTTTTTGGAGGTCGGTTCGATTGTTATTTAAAAAAAAAATTGTGTTTTAGATTTCAATAAAAAAATAAAAACATTAAATATTGACATTACAATGATTTTAGAGCTTTTTAATTAAAATACCAAAGTCAAAAATAGTGAACATTCAAATGCCAAAACTTTAAAAATATGATATAGTCTCAGTCGGGTCCACCTTGGGTAGACATCAATATGATTATAGTAAATTACTATGAAATAAAAAAATTCATAGTACGTATAATACTACCTCAACACCGGTACCCCCTGTATAAATACCCACTATTGTTAATTACTGCTGCTCTTTAATTATGTTATTCTTATCTCTTACTTTTTTGGGGGGTATTTTCTTAACTGCATTTTTGGTTAAGTAAGCATTTCACTGTAAGGTTGTATTCTCCACGTGACAAATAAAATGTACATATTCTTTAGGTCTGATTTTATGACTTTTAAATGTTTAATTCCTTAAAGTCATCATCTCATCTCTGCCCAGGCAGTAGCTGTCAGCCAGACAGTTATCTCTGTTCTCCCCATACTGTACTGTCTGTTGTCATCCTATTCAGCTAGCCTGCCTAAGTATGCTGCTGTCTGACCAAATCATTTGACTAGTTCTTCAAAGTAGATAAGGCATACTTTCACGAACTGTCTCGGTCCATCATCGTTGTGTTGTGTGTGGTCTGTGTGTATCTATCCTAACGTAGCAGGTGTTAAAGTGTATCCGTCCAGAGATCTGGATATAATGACGAGATGCCCATGTCTCCTCCCTTACAATGGGAGTCGCTCTACCAAAGCCCATGTCTCCTCCCTTACAATGGGAGTCGCTCTACCAAAGCCCATGTCTCCTCCCTTACAATGGGAGTCGCTGTACCAAAGGCGGGAATGCCGGCAACAAGTTGAGCCCATTGTGCTAAATTTGGACAGATTTTGTTGTGAGTTCCAAATCTCGCTTCGCCTTTCCCGCCTTCTTTCCCTCCCGCCTTCTTTCCCTCTCTTTTCCCGCCTTCTTTCCCTCTCTTTCCCCGCCTTCTTTCCCTCTCTTTCCCCGCCTCCTTTCCCTCTCTTTCCGCCTTCTTTCCCTCCCGCCTTCTTTTCCTACTCTTTTCCCTACTCTTTCCCTACTCTTTCCCGCCTTTTTTCTTTCCCTTCTTTCCCTACTCTTTCCCGCCTTCTTTCCCTACTCTTTCCCTACTCTTTCCCGCCTTCTTTCCCTACTCTTTCCCCGCCTTCTTTCCCTCTTTTCCCCCGCCTTCTTTCCCTCTTTTCCCCCCTTCTTTCCCTCCCCGCTTCTTTCCCTCTCTTCCCTTCTTTCCCTCTCTATCCCCGCTTCTTTCCCTCTTTCCCTCTCTATCCCCGCCTTCTTTCCCTCTCTATCCCCGCCTTCTTTCCCTCTCTTTCCCCGCCTTCTTTCCCTCTCTTTCCCCGCCTTCTTTCCCTCTCTATCCCCGCCTTCTTTCCCTCTCTATCCCTCTCTTTCCCGCCTTCTTTCCCTCTCTTTTTCCCGCCTTCTCATTTCCTGAGTCTTACTACCATCACATTACAGCCAGTTAAAAGTACAGTACGATATTGGCTTTGGATTCCATTCCACAGAGATTAGGAATAAAACAGTATAGAAGTTGTAAGGTAAAACAAAAATAAGCTTCCTTTTTGCAGTATAAAACATACAGCTGGCATCATTGGTTAACACATACTGTACACTTATGGCATAGATTCGTGTGATTTTGGCTTGAAATCGGCTTCTTAAACCATTAAGCAACCTCTGGCATTCCCATCGAGAGACTTTTATTTCATTAAAAAGGGCAAACAAAATGGTAATGAATAATTCAGTGCTTTACAGTAGTTATGTATTTTAGACCGGATTCTCTATTGTTCTTAACAGGACAGTAGTCAACTATGGACAGCTAGGAATTCTTTAAAGATGCCATTTCCTTTAAGCAAGAGACGGGACATAGTCACAGTTTTGTTTATAAAGCAACAGGTTAAAAAAAATGTTGCTCGCCACAGTAGTGCACAAATGGTATTAGGATATATATAGCTTTGGCCTTCTCTGTCTAAAGCAGGAACATGATGGTCCTGTCACCGATGGCTTTGAGCAGTGAGCACCACGACAGGGTCCAACACTTTAGGTCCCGGTGTACCTGTACAGTAACAGGCCTCCAACCAAACCTCCCCATTGGGTTTGTGATAGACAGGGGGACTGTGTGTATCCTAGACCAGAGACTCCGGGCCACCATCATCCTCTCTATCGGCCAGGTTTCCTGCCATCCCGGTCACCATGAGACTCTGAAGCAGGCTGGTCGGTATGGCCGGTTTGAACGACCAGTTCCTCGACGTCACGAAGGGGAACGACGACGACAGCCTCACCGAAGACCTGGTTGTGATCACCGCCGCCGCTGTCTTGGCCCTTGGCCTCGCCCCCTTGTGGTTGGAGGTTAAAGTGCAGCCGTGGCGATCGAGCTGTCTCTGCAGCTCCTGAACCTCCCCCAGTATCTCAGAGACTTTACTCAGCATGGCCACTGGACCCCCTCCTAGGATCTGGACGTCGTGGATCCAGCGCAGGTACCTTTCATAGAAAGACAGAACACTAGAATAGTGATTGGACATCCCAGTAATGTGACTCAAATCGTAGCCATCTTGGTCAGGGAATTTTTCATTCTAGAAACCTATCAACTACAATCAAATATGGTATATTATTATATAAAACAATTCATTTGTAGATATAACAAGTATATCACAAAATAGGTTTCTAAGTTCAAGGGTCTTTTCTTGGTGGAATAAAGGTTAAACGGTGGATGCACTTCCTGATTTCGTCTTCTATTTCATTCGTTAAGAAATTATTGCGGCCATGACTGAATTCAAACGTAGACGCGAGTTGGTTTTTGGAGAGGGGGTTGATATGGGTCTCGGGTGCGTTCATAGGTGGTTAACAAAATCATTTCACCAATTAGCTTCAGCAGGCTGGTGTGCGACCATGGAAAAGTTGGTTTGACTTTGGATAGCCGATCTCCGGGAAGAGTGATGGACCGTTAATAAATTCCACAATGTAAATGAGACAATATTTCCATGTTGCTCATCTTTTAGTTGTCTAATTAAATGCTTTCAATATTTGTATTTGAATTTTTACAATTTATATAGTATCGAACCAGCCTAGCAATCCAGTCATCGAACCAGTCATTAATATATACTTCTTTCTTTTTTTTGCTATTGACCTTTTAAAATATTGTCCCATTGTGTAATTTATTGATGGTCCCTAACCAGCCCGATAGGGATATTGAATGTCAAAGCAAATTGAACAGGGTAATACAATCAGCTGTGGGCAGGATTGATGATTACTTGGGTACTGCCAGCTGTGGGCAGGATTGATGATTACTTGGGTACTGCCAGCTGTGGGCAGGATTGATGATTACTTGGGTACTGCCAGCTGTGGGCAGGATTGATGATTACTTGGGTACTGCCAGCTGTGGGCAGGATTGATGATTACTTGGGTACTGCCAGCTGTGGGCAGGATTGAAACAAACCTAACAAAAACTTTTACCGTGCGCTTCATTCCAACATAATGTTTTCCTATCATCTCACAAATCTCCGCCTCTGGACTTTATGACCAAAATTATCCTATTTACACGTTGGGGGTCAATTTTTGACACTAAAATAACAAATGTTTCTGACTCATATCAATGCAAATTAGGCCGTTTTCAAAAAGGAAAAAAAAATTTTTTTTTTAGGGGGAAGTCCATCTCTACGGGCAGGTACCTCTGCATCCAGACGCGTATGGAGGGACCGTCCAGGCAGGGCAGCAGCAGACTGTGGTAATCCAATGGTTTAGTCTGCCACGCCTCGTAGAACTCCCTGACTGAAGACGAGGTCTGAGGGGAATCTGAGGAAGGAGACAGCATCCAGCGACTGAGCCTCTTTACACCGAGGATTTTCTTCAGGTTGTCCGCCTCGTCTTTAAAGAAGCTCTTCTTAGGGGGGGTCTTGAAGGCGGAGCTTGGCAGGGACAGCTGACGCAGGTGCTGGAAGGCAGATATAGAAGAACATTAGACATTTTGATCAGCATAATGTTGGAATATAGTAAACTGACTATTACAGTTGAATGGAGTGCGAGAGAGCGAGACAGAGAGAGCTACAGCGAGAGAGAGAGAGAGACAGAGCGAGACAGAGAGAGCGAGAGACAGCGAGACAGAGAGCGAAGAGACAGAGAGCTACAGCTACAGAGAGAGACAGACAGAGAGACCGACAGAGAAAGAGCGAGAGACCGACAGAGAAAGAGCGAGAGACCGACAGAGAAAGAGCGAGAGACCGACAGAGAAAGAGCGAGAGACCGACAGAGAAAGAGCGAGAGACAGAGAGAGACAGAGAGAGCGAGACAGAGAGAGCGAGAGACAGCGAGAGACAGAGAGAGCGAGAGAGCAGACAGAGCGAGAGACGAGAGACAGAGAGAGCAGACAGACAGACAGAGAGAGAGACAGACAGACAGAGAGCGAGAGAGACAGACAGAGAGAGCGAGAGACAGACAGAGAGACAGACAGAGAGACAGACAGACAGAGAGCGAGAGACAGACAGAGAGAGCGAGAGACAGACAGAGAGAGCGAGAGACAGACAGAGAGAGCGAGAGACAGACAGCGAGAGACAGACAGAGAGACAGACAGACAGAGAGAGAGCGAGAGACAGACAGAGAGAGCGAGAGACAGACAGAGAGACAGCGAGAGACAGACAGAGAGCGAGAGACAGACAGAGAGAGCGAGAGACAGACAGAGAGAGCGAGAGACAGACAGAGAGAGCGAGAGACAGACAGAGAGAGCGAGAGACAGACAGAGAGAGCGAGAGACAGACAGAGAGAGCGAGAGACAGACAGAGAGAGCGAGACAGACAGAGAGAGCGAGCAGAGAGACAGACAGAGAGAGAGAGACAGACAGAGAGAGCGAGAGACAGACAGAGAGAGCGAGAGACAGACAGAGAGAGCGAGAGACAGACAGAGAGAGCGAGAGACAGACAGAGAGAGCGAGAGACAGAGAGAGCGAGAGACAGAGAGAGCGAGAGACAGCGACAGACAGAGAGAGCGACAGACAGAGAGAGCGACAGACAGCGACAGAGAGACAGACAGAGAGACAGACAGAGAGAGCGAGACAGAGAGAGAGAGACAGAGGGAGAGACAGAAAGAGAGACAGAAAGAGAGAGTACCCTGGGCCTGTATGATTTCCTCACAGACGTGTCCTGCTTGGGCTTCTCGGTATACAAAGGGTTAGTGAAGAGATCCTGTGCCTTGCAGTCAAACTGCACCGACCAGTCCCACACTGTAGGGCAGTTCAATGGGCTTCTTTGTGTGTGGGGCGACTCGGCCTGCCAAGACAAGCAAACAGTCAGGCTGGGTGTATGTGAGCATACTGTATATGGTACAGGCTGTTTACCCTACTGCACACAGAAGAAGTGGAGACTGGTGGAGGGAGGACGGGCTCACTGTAACAGCACGGTAATGGAACGGCCCGGTAATGGAACGGCGGTCACTGGTAATGGAACGGCACGGTAATGGAACCCCCGGTAATGGACACCAGCCTCCACTGGTAATGGACGTTCTGGTACAACACAGCTGGAAGAGACGGGGTCACTGTTCCATTAATTAATTTCCAGACGTTACAATGAGCTCGTCCTCTGATTTAAAGTGACACCAGCCTCCACTGGCCATGGACGTTCTGGTACAACACAGCTGGAAGAGACAGGGTCTGGTGTCTAGTCATCTACACTACAGGGTAACACAGCTGGAAGAGACAGGGTCTGGTGTCTAGTCATCTACACTACAGGGTAACACAGCTGGAAGAGACAGGGTCTGGTGTCTAGTCATCTACACTACAGGGTAACACAGCTGGAAGAGACAGGGTCTGGTGTCTAGTCATCTACGCTACAGGGTAACACAGCTGGAAGAGAGACGGGGTCTGGTGTCTAGTCATCTACGCTACAGGGTAACACAGCTGGAAGAGACAGGGTCTGGTGTCTAGTCATCTACGCTACAGGGTAACACAGCTGGAAGAGACAGGGGTCTGGTGTCTAGTCATCTACGCTACAGGGTAACACAGCTGGAAGAGACAGGGTCTGGTGTCTAGTCATCTACGCTACAGGGTAACACAGCTGGAAGAGACAGGGTCTGGTGTCTAGTCATCTACGCTACAGGGTAACACAGCTGGAAGAGACAGGGTCTGGTGTCTAGTCATCTACGCTACAGGGTAACACAGCTGGAAGAGACTGGGTCTGGTGTCTAGTCATCTACGCTACAGGCCTTCAGAGTATCCGAGTACAAATCACATGTGCCAAACATAACACTGTTGCAGTGTTACAACCTGCTGTTGCAGTGTTACAACCTCCTGTTGCCGTGCTACAACCTGCTGCTGCAGTGTTACAACCTGCTGTTGCAGTGTTACAACCTGCTGTTGCAGTGTTACAACCTGCTGTTGCAGTGTTACAACCTGCTGCTGCAGTGTTACAACCTGCTGCTGCAGTGTTACAACCTGCTGTTGCAGTGTTACAACCTGCTGCAGTGTTACAACCTGCTGTTGCAGTGTTACAACCTGCTGCAGTGTTACAACCTGCTGTTGCAGTGTTACAACCTGCTGCAGTGTTACAACCTGCTGTTGCAGTGTTACAACCTGCTGTTGCAGTGTTACAACCTGCTGTTGCAGTGTTACAACCTGCTGTTGCAGTGTTACAACCTGCTGTTGCAGTGTTACAACCTGCTGTTGCAGTGTTACAACCTGCTGTTGCAGTGTTACAACCTGCTGTTGCAGTGTTACAACCTGCTGCAGTGTTACAACCTGTTGCAGTGTTACAACCTGCTGTTGCAGTGTTACAACCTGCTGTTGCAGTGTTACAACCTGCTGCAGTGTTACAACCTGTTGCAGTGTTACAACCTGCTGTTGCAGTGTTACAACCTGCTGCTGCAGTGTTACAACCTGCTGTTGCCGTGCTACAACCTGCTGTTGCCGTGCTACAACCTCCTTTTGGTTTGTTGGTCTATCTACTGCAGAGTGGTTTGTAGGCCTAACTACTGCAGAGTGGTTTGTAGGCCTAACTACTGCAGAGTGGTTTGTTGGTCTAACTACTGCAGAGTGGTTTGTAGGTCTAACTACTGCAGAGTGGTTTGTAGGCCTAACTACTGCAGAGTGGTTTGTTGGTCTATCTACTGCAGAGTGGTTTGTTGGTCTAACTACTGCAGAGTGGTTTGTTGGCCCAACTACTGCAGAGTGGTTTGCAGACAGCCTAGAGAAAACATGCTGTATTGGTAATCTGTGTGCCTGCCTGCCTGTGTCTTTACCCTGAGTAAGCTGCTGTATTGGTAATGTGTGTGCCTGCCTGCCTGTTTCTTTACCCTTAGTAAGCTGTCTCTGTGGCAGTCGTTGTTAAAGAGGAAGGTGGTGAAGACCGGAACATGGACGCTGTCAGACAGCACGGTCAGGTAGGTCTCTGAGAACTGGAAGGCCGGACCATGCTGCTGCTGTAGCTGCCACACACACTCCAGGAAGAGCAGGAACACTGGAGACTGGCTCTGAGAGGACGGACAGAGGGGACACGCTTGTCACCTATACACCACAGTTGTTGTTTTTTTAAACATACCGCTGGTCTCAAATCCTTGATTCTTAAAAATTCCTCTCCTTCTCAGAGCTCATTGGAGGAGGATGTCAAGGGGAGGGACTTGAGCCTTTCCTCCAATAAGCTTTGAGAGGGAGGCGGAAGAATCAAGGTTTGGATGGCTAGTTTAATTGTCAGAAAACAGAATAAACAAAAACAGGACACCCGGATCCTACCTCCACCTTGTCCTTGAGGTGTAGATGGTTGGAGCGATCCAGGAAAGCATGTCCTCCTGCTACCCACTCCTTCTGCACCAGACTCTGGAAGCCCAGAAGAGTTCTGTAGTAGGGGTCCAACATCAACTGGACCAGGCTGGAGACCACACAGCACAGGTCTGAACCGCCCTCCTCTGGAAAAATACAACACAATCTAACACCCAGTACAGGTCCTAACCAGCCTCCTCTGGTCCTATACAATATAGAGGTAGGACCCAGTACAGGTTCTAACCAGCCTCCTCTGGTATTATATTATACAATATAGAGGTAGGACCCAGTACAGGTCCTAACCAGCCTCCTCTGGTATTATACTATACAATATAGAGGTAGGACCCAGTACAGGTCCTAACCAGCCTCCTCTGGTATTATACAATATAGAGGTAGGACCCAGTACAGGTCCTAACCAGCCTCCTCTGGTATTATACTATACAATATAGAGGTAGGACCCAGTACAGGTCCTAACCAGCCTCCTCTGGTATTATACAATATAGAGGTAGGACCCAGTACAGGTCCTAACCAGCCTCCTCTGGTATTATACCATATATTACAGGTCCTAACCAGCCTCCTCTGGTATTATACAATATAGAGGAAGGACCCAGTACAGGTCCTAACCAGCCTCCTCTGGTATTATACAATATAGAGGTAGGACCCAGTACAGGTCCTAACCAGCCTCCTCTGGTATTATACAATATAGAGGTAGGACCCAGTACAGGTCCTAACCAGCCTCCTCTGGTATTATACAATATAGAGGTAGGACCCAGTACAGGTCCTAACCAGCCTCCTCTGGTATTATACTATATAGAGGTAGGACCCAGTACAGGTCCTAACCAGCCTCCTCTGATATTATACCATATAGAGGTAGGACCCAGTACAGGTCCTAACCAGCCTCCTCTGGTATTATACTATACAATATAGAGGTAGGACCCAGTACAGGTCCTAACCAGCCTCCTCTGGTATTATACAATATAGAGGTAGGACCCAGTACAGGTCCTAACCAGCCTCCTCTGTAACACAAACACATATTTAACGGTAGACTCAGCGACATGACGTAGACACAGAAAGTACAACAGCATAGTGGGTCAATATCTTCAACGACTAAGAGCATCGAAGCGCGAGGGTCAACTTCTCTGTACCCTGGGTACCGCACTGCAAACAGCAGATACTGCGTGTGACTGAGAGCAACATCTTGCATCTCGCTTATCTCAATATCACCGGAGCTGCTCGTGGCAATGTCATTTAGCGGAGTCTACCTTCAATTCATTTAATTGTTTTTATAGAACCAGGAGGATAGTCAACTCAGCAACATCCTCTCCTGAGTATCATTGTGGGACAAATGTTAAGCAAATAAAAACATGTCAAAGAACATGTCAGGACACAGGATCTGTGTGGCCAAACCCCTTGTCAAATAAAATACAACCTTCCTCAAATAGAAATAGTCCTTACCCATAATGAGAACATTGGTGTTTTCCTTTTCCAGGCTCTCAACTACCTCCACGGCCTTCTGGAGACACTGTCTGCAACACACAAGACATCGGCACTCCGCGTGAGACCGAGACATCGGCACTCCGCGTGAGACATCGGCACTCCGCGTGAGACCGAGACATCGGCACGTGACATCGGCACTCGCGTGAGACCGAGACATCGGAGACATCGGCACTCGTGAGACGAGACATCGCGTGAGACATCGGCACTCCGCGTGAGACATCGGCACTCCGCGTGAGACATCGGCACTCCGCGTGAGACATCGGCACTCCGCGTGAGACATCGGCACTCCGCGTGAGACATCGGCACTCCGCGTGAGACATCGGCACTCCGCGTGAGACATCGGCACTCCGCGTGAGACCGAGACATCGGCACTCCGCGTGAGACCGAGACATCGGCACTCCGCGTGAGACCGAGACATCGGCACTCCGCGTGAGACCGAGACATCGGCACTCCGCGTGAGACGAGACATTGGCACTCCGCGTGAGACATGATCCTAAACAAATACATTGGTAACACTGTCAAATACTCAGTGGCCATTTGATTAGGCACACCCATCTAGTAGAGTCAGACCCCTCCCTCCCCAGTCTCCAGAACAGCCTGAATTCTTCAGGAGTATGGATTCTACAAGGTATGGCATTCAAAAACATTTCTCGATTGGTATCTAGGGACCTAAATTTAGCAAGGAAAACATTCCCCACACGGGTACACCACCGGTGACACCAGGCAGGATGTGTCCATGCACGCCAAATCCTGACTCTGCCATCAGAATGATGCAACAGGAACCGGGATTCGTCGGACCAGGCGATGTTTTTCCCCCACTCTTCAATGGTCCAGTGTTGGTGTTGCCGTGCCGACTGGAGCAGTTTCTTGTTTTTATAGGAGAGGAACCCCGGTGTGGTCGTCTGCTGCAATAGCCAATCAGTGACAAGGAGCGATGAGTTGTGCATTCTGGGATGCCGTTCTGCACACCACTGTTGTACTGCAGTTGTGGCCCGCCTGTTAGGTTGCACGATTCTCCTTCGACTTCTGACTGGATGTTTTGTTTGTCCCACTATTCTCCGTAAACCCTAGACACTGTGGTGCGTTGAAAGAACCAGGAGGCCGGCCGTTTCTGAGATACTGAATCCGGCTCGCCTGGCACCGACGATCATACCTCAAAGTCTCTTAGGTCACTAGTTTTACGTTCAACCGAACAGTAGCGAGGCCTGTTTTATAGCGCAAACCACCTGGCTCACTGTCTGGAGGAGCGAACGGCTTGGTATACCTAATAAACTGGCCGCCGAGTAAACATGATAAAAAATAAAAAAACAATAGTTTGGTTTTCAAATCTCACCTGATGATGTCCAGCCATCCACAGTTGTCCAGTGAGGAGAACCATTTCATATCGGACATCCAGAACTCTGTTGTATTGTCGATGAGGAAGAACTGTTTGAATCTGTTGTACGACAACAGGATGTCCTGAACGGTGGGCAGCGTGTCGGTCAGGTCTTCTGTCTTTACGGAGTACAGGTGGTTGTGAGCCACTGCCGTCAACATTCTGCAACACACCTCACAGCGTTACACAACAGTCGGTACATTTCATAAACATAAAAAAAAATATATATATATATATATAAACATTTAAAAAGGGTAGGACTGGAAAAAAGTCATAAAAATCACAACTTATCAAAATCAATACATACATAAGTATTCATCACTATTAAAAACACAAGACGATACTCAATACGATGTAACCAATCAGGATGTCTTTTACTTCTCCATGTAGGTTTGTGGGACGTTGTCCTCTTGGACCAGGGGCATAGAGGCGGTTTTAAACAAGGCACAGCCACTGTGATGAGACCAGCACCACATCTGAAAACAGACATTATCAAATACATTCATTTATTTGTATACTGACCCCAATATTCAATATAAATCAAGTACCAGACAGAAAACGACTTAAAAAAAATACAAAAATATATCAATAAAAACCCGACACGTACCGGTAATCCTTTTCCCTGGTACTTAATCAAGTCTTCGTCCGAGACGTTTTTTGGGACGATAAAATACTGAGGCAACCTGCAGGAAAGAGACGTTTTGGTTTACTCATAACATGATACAACAGGAAATAGACGTTTTGGTTTACTCATAACATGATACAACAGGAAATAGACGTTTTGGTTTACTCATAACATGATACAACAGGAAATAGACGTTTTGGTTTACTCATAACATGATACAACAGGAAATAGACGTTTTGGTTTACTCATAACATGATACAACAGGAAATAGACGTTTTGGTTTACTCATAACATGATACAACAGGAAATAGACGTTTTGGTTTACTCATAACATGATACAACAGGAAATAGACGTTTTGGTTTACTCATAACATGATACAACAGGAAAGAGAGGAATCCAAGAGAACGACTTCAACCAACAGCATGTTGATCAGGATGCAACGTCTTGAGATGTAAATGGCAGTTATATTTCCTACAGCATTGATCAGATGTTTAAATTTCTTTTTTTAAATGTCCGTACTTTGGAGAGAGCTCGAAGTTGCTGTTCTCCGACACCACTCTACAGTTTCCTTTAGTTCTCTTCATGTCTTGAGTCCAGTCCTCCACGGAGTCAAACATCACAGTCTGCTTTTTCCTCTGCGCCTCTGGAAAACACAAGGTACTGTCAGAGGGAGACAGGTTGGTGGGGAGAGAAGAGAGGGAGACAGGTTGGTGGGGAGAGAAGAGTGGCAGGGAGAGGGAGACAGGTTGGTGGGGGAAAGAAGAGTGTCAGGGAGAGGGAGACAGGTTGGTGGGGAGAGAAGAGTGTCAGGGAGAGGGAGACCGGTTGGTGGGGAGAGAAGAGAGGCAGGGAGAGGGAGACAGGTTGGTAGGGAGAGGGAGACAGGTTGGTGGGGAGAGAAGAGAGGCAGGGAGAGGCAGACAGGTTGGTGGGGAGAGAAGAGAGGCAGGGAGAGGGAGACAGGTTGGTGGGGAGAGAAGAGTGGCAGGGAGAGGGAGACAGGTTGGTGGGGAGAGAAGAGAGGCAGGGAGAGGCAGAATGCGTGGAGGACAAAGGAGACAAAGACCAAGAGATGGTGTCTCTGATGAGATGTGGGACATAATTACTGACCATTGTAAACCCTGGTGTCTCTGATGAGATGAGGGACATTGTAAACCCTGGTGTCTCTGATGAGATGAGGGACATTGTAAACCCTGGTGTCTCTGATGAGACGAGGGACATAATTACTGACCATTGTAAACCATGGTGTCTCTTTGAGAGAGAGGAGACCATGGTGTCTCTTTGAGAGAGAGGAGACCATGGTGTCTCTTTGAGAGAGAGGAGACCATGGTGTCTCTTTGAGAGAGAGGAGACCATGGTGTCTCTTTGAGAGAGAGGAGACCATGGTGTCTCTTTGAGAGAGAGGAGACCATGGTGTCTCTTTGAGAGAGAGGAGACCATGGTGTCTCAGAGAGGCCGGTTTAAAGGTGCAACCAACCAGCGTTCACCAGTTGCATCAATAGTACCAATTCTCCGGCAAAACAACATGATGTGCTTCCTTCCAATGACAATTGAACTGCATATTACAGTACAATAACAATATGTTCACATTTTTACATGTTTTGTGTTTTTCAGTAGGAACCAAAAGGTTGCCTCCCACAGGAAGGAGAGGCAGAATATTAGATCCCGCAGGAAATTGCCATGGTTGCCATGGTTGCCATGGTAATTGGCAACAATGCAATAAAACCGCAGGAAGTTCGGGACAGAGTGCTGGCAGACAATATCACTGTTGGGAATGGGAATACGGTCAGCACAACTACAATATCACTGTTGGGAATGGGAATACGGTCAGCACAACTACAATATCACTGTTGGGAATGGGAATACGGTCAGCACAACTACAATATCACTGTTGGGAATGGGAATACGGTCAGCACAACTACAATATCACTGTTGGGAATGGGAATACGGTCAGCACAACTACAATATCACTGTTGGGAATGGGAATACGGTGAACACAACTACAATATCACTGTTGGGAATGGGAATACGGTCAGCACAACTACAATATCACTGTTGGGAATGGGAATACGGTGAACACAACTACAATATCACTGTTGGGAATGGGAATACGGTGAACACAACTACAATATCACTGTTGGGAATGGGAATACGGTGAACACAACTACAATATCACTGTTGGAATGGGAATACGGTCAGCACAACTACAATATCACTGTTGGGAATGGGAATACGGTGAACACAACTACAATATCACTGTTGGGAATGGGAATACGGTGAACACAACTACAATATCACTGTTGGGAATGGGAATACGGTGAACACAACTACAATATCACTGTTGGGAATGGGAATACGGTGAACACAACTACAATATCACTGTTGGGAATGGGAATACGGTGAACACAACTACAATATCACTGTTGGGAATGGGAATACGGTGAACACAACTACAATATCACTGTTGGGAATGGGAATACGGTCAGCACAACTACAATATCACTGTTGGGAATGGGAATACGGTCAGCACAACTACAATATCACTGTTGGGAATGGGAATACGGTCAGCACAACTACAATATCACTGTTGGGAATGGGAATACGGTCAGCACAACTACAATATCACTGTTGGGAATGGGAATACGGTCAGCACAACTACAATATCACTGTTGGGAATGGGAATACGGTGAACACAACTACAATATCACTGTTGGGAATGGGAATACGGTCAGCACAACTACAGTTGCCAGAGTCCCAGAGAAACATGAAACAAGGATGAAGCAGTTGTTTCCCTTTGAGAGAAACGGGGAACGTGTGAAAGAACTCCGGTATCAATATCTCCAGGTAAGATGCCTGTTCAATAACCAAACAGGGTACATACACAGCTATGCATAATGTAAAGAACTGTAAAACTGTGGATTTACTGTATTTCAGAGAGTAATGGAGATGGAAACCAGGCAAACAGCACATCATCCACAAAGATAAGCTGGATTCAACTGGTTAAAAACACGCCCGCAGGGGAAGAAATGTGATTGGATAGAGAGCAACCGTGGATGTCCCAGGCCAGAGAGGAGCTAACATCACAATGTGTGCAGCACTGTGCAACGATGGTTTGCCGTTACACAAACCACTCATTGGTCCCTACAACACAGAGAGGCTCATTTATTTCCTGGATGAATCTGCATAATCAACTTGTGCCAGCAGAGGAGAGGGGCAAGAAACTCCCCCCTGCCTTCGTTGTTGTTGTTGTGGGATAATGTGGCATTCCACCCCTCTACCTTCGTTGTTGTTGTGGGATGATGTGGCATTCCACCCCTCTGCTGCTCTGCCTTCGTTGTTGTGTGGGATAATGTGGCATTCCACCGCTCTGCTGCTCTGCCTTCGTTGTTGTTGTTGTTGTGGGATAATGTAGCATTCCACCCCTCTGCCTTCGTTGTTGTTGTGTGGGATAATGTGGCATTCCACCCCTCTGCCTTCGTTGTTGTTGTGTGGGATAATGTGGCATTCCACCCCTCTGCCTTCGTTGTTGTTGTGTGGGATAATGTGGCATTCCACCACTCTACCTTCGTTGTTGTGTGGGATAATGTAGCATTCCACCCCTCTACCTTCGTTGTTGTTGTGTGGGATAATGTAGCATTCCACCACTCTACCTTCGTTGTTGTGTGGGATAATGTAGCATTCCACCGCTCTGCTGCAGTCAGACTGGTTTACGACACATCCCAGGATGTCAGTACTATTCCTGCCTCCATACTCCCCCTTCCTAAACCCCATAGATGTCAGGATATCAGTACTATTCCTCCCTCCATACTCCCCCTTCCTAAACCCCATAGATGTGTTTGTCTCTGTGTGGAGGTGGAAGGTTTATGACCACCATCCACATGACCAGATGTCCTTACTGGATGCCATGAATGCAGGGTGTGGGGACACTTCTCCTGAAGACTGCCCAGGGTGTGGAGACACTTCTCCTGAAGACTGGCGGGGTGAGGAGACACTTCTCCTGAAGACTGGCAGGGTGAGGAGACACTTCTCCTGAAGACTGGCAGGGTGAGGAGACACTTCTCCCGAAGACTGGCAGGGTGAGGAGACACTTCTCCTGAAGACTGGCAGGGTGAGGAGACACTTCTCCTGAAGACTGGCAGGGTGAGGAGACACTTCTCCTGAAGACTGGCAGGGTGAGGAGACACTTCTCCTGAAGACTGGCAGGGTGAGGAGACACTTCTCCTGAAGACTGGCAGGGTGAGGAGACACTTCTCCTGAAGACTGGCGGGGTGTGTTCTCTACAGTAACTATAGCTACCTGGATACGAGGTGTTCTCTACAGTAACTATAGCTACCTGGATACGAGGTGTTCTCTACAGTAACTATAGCTACCTGGATACGAGGTGTTCTCTACAGTAACTATAGCTACCTGGATACGAGGTGTTCTCTACAGTAACTATAGCTACCTGGATACGAGGTGTTCTCTACAGTAACCATAGCTACCTGGATACGAGGTGTTCTCTACAGTAACTATAGCTACCTGGATACGAGGTGTTCTCTACAGTAACTATAGCTACCTGGATACGAGGTGTTCTCTACAGTAACTATAGCTACCTGGATGCGAGGTGTTCTCTACAGTAACTATAGCTACCTGGATGCGAGGTGTTCTCTACAGTAACCATAGCTACCTGGATACGAGGTGTTCTCGCAGTAGGAGAAGGCAAAGAGACATCTCAGGGACTTGGGCTCCAGACAGTGGTGGACAATCCCCTGGAAGATCTAACAAGACAAAGTATGTTTCCAATCACATCAACCAACCAACAACATATAATACATTTGTGGTGATTTTTTGTAAGTCAGGAGCTGCACCTTTTTGGCATCTTCCTCTTTAGAGAAGGACAGAGAGAACTGAAACACCCGTAGGTCTCTACAATGGATAATAATCTTTGATGGATACTTGTTCTTCACCAGGCCTCCTGTTATCAGCTTCCTCTTGTCTTCAGAACCTGAAGTCACAAAAATCATCAAGACACCAGTGATATTCTTTCAAAAAGGCAACAAATCCCCCCCCCCCCCCCCCTCTACCAATCTATTCATTCCAAGACTTTAAAATGACTAGTCAACACTGAATTACAAAATGAATGAAGACTGGAAGAAAACGATTAAATATTAAAAACTACATGAAACAAAAATGATGTAGAACAATATTTCAGTAAAGCCTCACCTCCATAGATGTTATCCACACACGAAAGAGGGATGTCATTTTCTCCGTAGAGTTTATTTTTGAAGAGCTGGCCCTACGTAAGGAAGAACATTATTAGAATATATATATATATATATATATATCTCCATTCAGACACTTCCAAGGATAAACAGCAAGTCTGAGCTCTAATCAAAACCAACACTACTCATGAGTCACGTACTCACTTCCTCAAATGGCTTCTGTAATACAGAAAGTGTGTTTACTTTCTCTCATCGGAGTAGTTCCTCATCACCATCTGACTGTGTATTTTATATGTTTATTATAGATCCTCATCACCATCTGACTGTGTATTTTATATGTTTATTATAGTTCCTCATCACCATCTGACTGTGTATTTTATATGTTTATTATAGATCCTCATCACCATCTGACTGTGTATTTTATATGTTTATTATAGATCCTCATCACCATCTGACTGTGTATTTTATATGTTTATTATAGATCCTCATCACCATCTGACTGTGTATTTTATATGTTTATTATAGTTCCTCATCACCATCTGACTGTGTATTTTATATGTTTTATTATAGTTCCTCATCACCATCTGACTGTGTATTTTATATGTTTTATTATAGTTCCTCATCACCTGCTGACAAGGAAGCAGCTACTCTTCCTGGGTGTCCAGAAAAATGTATTTAAAACTACAATATATTCACGCCTGTGTGACCTCAGGCCACTACTCCACCACTACCACATATCTACAGCACAAAATCCATGTGTACGTGTGTGTGTGTGTGTGTGTGTGTGTTGCTTCACAGTTCCCGTTGTTCCATAAGTTAACTTTTTTTTCTTTAAATATAATTTCACTGCTTGCATCAGTTACTTGATGTTTCTAGTTCAGAGGAACTGCCCACAGGGAAGAGAAGAGCCATTCGTCTGGATCTCCGAGGACTGACGAGATATCCTCTCCCTGAACTGGTCTTTAAAGAACCGTGGAGAAGCTGACAGCGAGTCCAACACCCATTGATACAAGAGGTAGAGAAGCTGACAGCGAGTCAAGCAACACCCATTGATACAAGAGGTAGAGAAGCTGACAAGTCCAGCAACACCCATTGATACAAGAGACAGAGAAGCTGACAGC
Organism: Oncorhynchus nerka; assembly: GCF_034236695.1. Lineage (NCBI taxonomy): Eukaryota > Metazoa > Chordata > Actinopteri > Salmoniformes > Salmonidae > Oncorhynchus > Oncorhynchus nerka. The sequence goes on along the minus strand of NC_088422.1, from coordinate 2,962,826 downwards.
GAGTCCAGCAACACCCATTGATACAAGAGGTAGAGAAGCTGACAAGTCCAGCAACACCCATTGATACAAGAGGTAGAGAAGCTGACAAGTCCAGCAACACCCATTGATACAAGAGGTAGAGAAGCTGACAAGTCCAGCAACACCCATTGATACAAGAGGTAGAGAAGCTGACAAGTCCAGCAACACCCATTGATACAAGAGGTAGAGAAGCTGACAAGTCCAGCAACACCCATTGATACAAGAGGCAGAGAAGCTGACAAGTCCAGCAACACCCATTGATACAAGAGGTAGAGAAGCTGACAGCGAGTCCAGCAACACCCATTGATACAAGAGGTAGAGAAGCTGACAAGTCCAGCAACACCCATTGATACAAGAGGCAGAGAAGCTGACAGCGAGTCCAGCAACACCCATTGATACAAGAGGTAGAGAAGCTGACAAGTCCAGCAACACCCATTGATACAAGAGGTAGAGAAGCTGACAAGTCCAGCAACACCCATTGATACAAGAGGTAGAGAAGCTGACAAGTCCAGCAACACCCATTGATACAAGAGACAGAGAAGCTGACAGCGAGTCCAGCAACACCCATTGATACAAGAGGTAGAGAAGCTGACAGCGAGTCCAGCAACACCCATTGATACAAGAGGCAGAGAAGCTGACAGCGAGTCCAGCAACACCCATTGATACAAGAGGTAGAGAAGCTGACAAGTCCAGCAACACCCATTGATACAAGAGGCAGAGAAGCTGACAGCGAGTCCAGCAACACCCATTGATACAAGAGGCAGAGAAGCTGACAACAAGTCCAGCAACACCCATTGATACAAGAGGTAGAGAAGCTGACAAGTCCAGCAACACCCATTGATACAAGAGGCAGAGAAGCTGACAAGTCCAGCAACACCCATTGATACAAGAGGTAGAGAAGCTGACAAGTCCAGCAACACCCATTGATACAAGAGGCAGAGAAGCTGACAAGTCCAGCAACACCCATTGATACAAGAGGCAGAGAAGCCACTTTAAAAAAAATATACTATGGAGACGCACCAAATCGGTCCATGACGAAGTGACCTATCAAAACGGTACGTTATTCAACGTGACGGCGGTCCTCACCATCTCCTCAGTGGGCAACTCGTCGCTGACAAAGGACACTCTGAAGTTGGTGCAGAGCAGCGTCCCGAAGACGCCTCGCTGTGACAGGTCATCCTGAGTGTATTTCAACACTGTGCTGGCACTGCAGAACACTACCTCACCTGTAGATGGGACAGAGACAGACGACAGGAGACACAGACACAGACACGACAGGAGACACGACAGGAGACACAGACACGACAGGAGACACAGACACGACAGGAGACACAGACACGACAGGAGACACAGACACGACAGGAGACACAGACACGACAGGAGACACAGACACGAGACACGACAGGAGACACAGACACGAGACACAGACACGAGACACGACAGGAGACACAGACACGAGACACGACAGGAGACACAGACACGACAGGAGACAGACACGACAGGAGACACAGACACGACAGGAGACACAGACACGACAGGAGACACAGACAGGAGTTTTTTGAGCAAATTAACTCGATGCCAAATGTTTCAATCATGAAGGAAACTCCAGGTTCTGGAGAGAGGAGGAACTTCTCCACCTGGTAACAAGTCTGGATGTTTCTCTTTTCTGGAGGGTTCCTTCTCTGACTTGATTTCCTGTGTGAAATGACGACAAAAAAAATCATCACACTTTACTACCTCAATAATGTTCAAATAGAAGAAAACAGTGTGGGACCAGTAACCAGCAGGTAGTCTAGTGGTTAGAGCGTTGGGCTAGTAACCAGCAGGTAACCTAGTGCTTAGAGTGTTGGACCAGTAACCAGCAGGTAGCCTAGTGGTTAGAGCGTTGGACCAGTAACCAGCAGGTAGCCTAGTGGTTAGAGCGTTGGACCAGTAACCAGCAGGTAGCCTAGTGGTTAGAGCGTTGGACCAGTAACCAGCAGGTAGCCTAGTGGTTAGAGCGTTGGACCAGTAACCAGCAGGTAGCCGAGTGGTTAGAGCGTTGGACTAGTAACCAGCAGGTAGCCTAGTGGTTAGAGCGTTGGACCAGTAACCAGCAGGTAGCCTAGTGGTTAGAGCGTTGGACCAGTAACCAGCAGGTAGCCTAGTGGTTAGAGCGTTGGGCCAGTAACCAGCAGGTAGCCTAGTGGTTAGAGCGTTGGACTAGTAACCAGCAGGTAGCCTAGTGGTTAGAGCGTTGGACCAGTAACCAGCAGGTAGCTGAGTGGTTAGAGCGTTGGACCAGTAACCAGCAGGTAGCCTAGTGGTTAGAGCGTTGGACCAGTAACCAGCAGGTAGCCTAGTGGTTAGAGGCAGGTAGCCTAGTGGTTAGAGTGTTGGGCTAGTAACCAGCAGGTAGCCTAGTGGTTAGAGCGTTGGGCTAGTAACCAGCAGGTAGCCTAGTGGTCAGAGCGTTGGGTCAGTAACCAGCAGGTAGCCTAGTGGTCAGAGCGTTGGGCTAGTAACCGGCAGGTAGCCTAGTGGTCAGAGCGTTGGGTCAGTAACCAGCAGGTAGCCTAGTGGTCAGAGCGTTGGGCTAGTAACCAGCAGGTAGCCTAGTGGTTAGAGTGTTGGACTAGTAACCAGCAGGTTGCCTAGTGGTCAGAGCGTTGGGTCAGTAACCAGCAGGTAGCCTAGTGGTTAGAGCGTTGGGCTAGTAACCAGCAGGTAGCCTAGTGGTTAGAGGCAGGTAGCCTAGTGGTTAGAGCGTTGGGCTAGTAACCAGCAGGTAGCCTAGTGGTCAGAGCGTTGGGCTAGTAACCAGCAGGTAGCCTAGTGGTCAGAGCGTTGGGTCAGTAACCAGCAGGTAGCCTAGTGGTTAGAGCGTTGGGCTAGTAACCAGCAGGTAGCCTAGTGGTTAGAGGCAGGTAGCCTAGTGGTTAGAGCGTTGGGCTAGTAACCAGCAGGTAGCCTAGTGGTTAGAGGCAGGTAGCCTAGTGGTTAGAGCGTTGGGCTAGTAACCAGCAGGTAGCCTAGTGGTTAGAGGCAGGTAGCCTGGTGGTTAGAGCGTTGGGCTAGTAACCAGCAGGTAGCCTAGTGGTTAGAGGCAGGTAGCCTAGTGGTTAGAGCGTTGGGCTAGTAACCAGCAGGTAGCCTAGTGGTTAGAGCGTTGGGCCAGTAACCAGCAGGTAGCCTAGTGGTTAGAGCGTTGGACCAGTAACCAGCAGGTAGCCTAGTGGTTAGAGCGTTGGACCAGTAACCAGCAGGTAGCCTAGTGGTTAGAGGCAGGTAGCCTAGTGGTTAGAGCGTTGGGCTAGTGACCAGCAGGTAGCCTAGTGGTTAGAGGCAGGTAGCCTAGTGGTTAGAGCGTTGGGCTAGTAACCAGCAGGTAGCCTAGTGGTTAGAGGCAGGTAGCCTGGTGGTTAGAGCGTTGGGCTAGTAACCAGCAGGTAGCCTAGTGCTTAGAGCGTTGGGCTAGTAACCAGCAGGTAGCCTAGTGGTCAGAGCGTTGGGCTAGTAACCAGCAGGTAGCCTAGTGGTCAGAGCGTTGGGTCAGTAACCAGCAGGTAGCCTAGTGGTTAGAGCGTTGGGCTAGTAACCAGCAGGTAGCTTAGTGGTTAGAGGCAGGTAGCCTAGTGGTTAGAGCGTTGGGCTAGTAACCAGCAGGTAGCCTAGTGGTTAGAGGCAGGTAGCCTAGTGGTTAGAGCGTTGGGCTAGTAACCAGCAGGTAGCCTAGTGGTTAGAGGCAGGTAGCCTGGTGGTTAGAGCGTTGGGCTAGTAACCAGCAGGTAGCCTAGTGGTTAGAGGCAGGTAGCCTAGTGGTTAGAGCGTTGGGCTAGTAACCAGCAGGTAGCCTAGTGGTTAGAGCGTTGGGCCAGTAACCAGCAGGTAGCCTAGTGGTTAGAGCGTTGGACCAGTAACCAGCAGGTAGCCTAGTGGTTAGAGCGTTGGACCAGTAACCAGCAGGTAGCCTAGCGGTTAGAGCGTTGGACCAGTAACCAGCAGGTAGCCTAGTGGTTAGAGTGTTGGACTAGTAACCAGCAGGTAGCCTAGTGGTTAGAGGAAGGTAGCCTAGTGGTTAGAGCGTTGGGCTAGTAACCAGCAGGTAGCCTAGTGGTTAGAGGCAGGTAGCCTGGTGGTTAGAGCGTTGGGCTAGTAACCAGCATACAATCACTCATTCAAAAGGATGTCCTTTAAATGTAGACAATTAACCAGGAGAATGAGAAAGACTAAATGTGATGACATGTTTATGTTATTTTCTCTTGACAACAAACAGGGAAAGTCTGGTTTTGAAATGCCTTCTAGCTAGCTTCTGGTTCTGTAAAGCAGTGACCATAGCCGAGGCTCACTGCAAAGCAGTGACCATAGATAAGGCTCACTGTAAAGCAGTGACCATAGCCGAGGCTCACTGTAAAGCAGTGACCATAGATAAGGCTCACTGTAAAGCAGTGACCATAGATAAGGCTCACTGTAAAGCAGTGACCATAGCCGAGGCTCACTGTAAAGCAGTGACCATAGATAAGGCTCACTGTAAAGCAGTGACCATAGATAAGGCTCACTGTAAAGCAGTGACCATAGATAAGGCTCACTGTAAAGCAGTGACCATAGATAAGGCTCACTGTAAAGCAGTGACCATAGATAAGGCTCACTGTAAAGCAGTGACCATAGATAAGGCTCACTGTAAAGCAGTGACCATAGATAAGGCTCACTGTAAAGCAGTGACCATAGATAAGGCTCACTGTAAAGCAGTGACCATAGATAAGGCTCCTTTTAAAAGCTGTCACCATAGATAAGGATCCTTTTAAAGCTATGGGCTACTGGTTTCCTCATACATATGACACTTCTGGCCTCACAGAGGAAGTCAACTATTTCTGTATTAGTAACGGCAACCCTCCCATTTGTATCTAAAGTCACAGCTAGGCCTAGCTAATGTGAGAGTCAAATATAGCCCTATATTCAGTCAGAGATAACAAACAAGCCTACAACATCCTGGCCCTTATTCAGCTTGGAGCCTGGCCTGAAAGTAGGCTACTCCTCGTTGTAGTAAAACAGAGTGCCATTAGCAATAGCCCTATATTCAGTTACATCCCTTTCATGTTAACATGTTGTTTTTCTGACAACTTTCTTTCCACCAAACGTAGCGGAATAATGGTCTTGGGCTGTTGTTCAAGGTTTGGGCTAGGCACCAGAGTAAAAGGAAATCTCAACGCTACAGCATACAATGACATTCTAGACGACTCTGCACTTCCAACTTTGCGGCAACAGTTGTTTGGGGGAAAAGCCCTTTCCTGTTTCAGCATGACAATGCAGCCATGCAAAAAGCGAGGTCCATAAAGAAATTATTTGTTCGAAATCGGTGTGGAAGAATTTGACCGGCCTGCACAGAGCCCTGACCTCAACCCCATTGAACACCTTTAGGATGAATTGGAATGCTGACTGTGAGCCAGGCCTAATCGCTCAACATCAGTGCCTGACCTCACTAATGCGCTTGTGGCTGAATGGAAGCAAGTCCCTGCAGCAATGTTCCAACATCTAGTGGAAAGCCTTCCCAGAAGAGAGGAGGCTGTTATAGCAGCAATGTTCCAATATCTAGTGGAAAGCCTTCCCAGAAGAGAGGAGGCTGTTATAGCAGCAATGTTCCAACATCTAGTGGAAATCCTTCCCAGAAGAGTGGAGGCTGTTATAGCAACAATGTTCCAACATCTAGTGGAAAGCCTTCCCAGATGAGAGGAGGCTGTTATAGCAGCAATGTTCCAACATCTAGTGGAAAGCCTTCCCAGAAGAGTAGAGGCTGTTATAGCAGCAATGTTCCAACATCTAGTGGAAAGCCTTCCCAGAAGAGTGGAGGCTGTTATAGCAGCAATGTTCCAACATCTAGTGGAAAGCCTTCCCAGAATAGTGGGGGCTGTTACAGCAGCAATGTTCCAACATCTAGTGGAAAGCCTTCCCAGATGAGAGGAGGCTGTTATAGCAGCAATGTTCCAACATCTAGTGGAAAGCCTTCCCAGATGAGAGGAGGCTGTTATAGCAGCAATGTTCCAACATCTAGTGGAAAGCCTTCCCAGAAGAGTGGAGGCTGTTATAGCAGCAATGTTCCAACATCTAGTGGAAAGCCTTCCCAGAAGAGTGGGGGCTGTTACAGCAGCAATGTTCCAACATCTAGTGGAAAGCCTTCCCAGAAGAGTGGAGGCTGTTATAGCAGCAATGTTCCAACATCTAGTGGAAAGCCTTCCCAGAAGAGTGGAGGCTGTTATAGCAGCAATGTTCCAACATCTAGTGGAAATCCTTCCCAGAAGAGAGGAGGCTGTTATAGCAGCAAAGGGGGACCAACTTCATAGTAATGCCCATGATTTTGGAATGAGAGGTTGAGACGAGCCGGTGTCCACATACTTTTGGTCATGTGGTGTAATAAACATGGCCCAAAAACACCAGTAAATACCATGTGAAAGCAGTATTAGTGAACAACAACATCAAGGCAATAGATGACTTGGAAGATAAACACTACAAACGTATACAGTTGATTACAACATTTTGTCTCATGTTATCAAGATGTGTGGAGAGTGTAAATCAGCTCTTCGTCTGAACTTTGAACCCACATCATGTTGCTGGCTGCTCTTCGTCATAATCAAAACGGTAGTTGGCGTAGCAGGCAGCCCAGTAGCCTAGTTCACACAGGAGGCGGCAGGTAGCCTAGTGGTTAGAGGCAGGTAGCCTAGTGGTTAGAGCATTGGGTCAGTAACCAGCAGGCAGCCCAGTAGCCTAGTTCACACAGGAGGCGGCAGGTAGCCTAGTGGTTAGAGTGTTGGGCCAGTAACCAGTAGGTAGCCTAGTGCTTAGAGTGTTGGACTAGTAACCAGCAGGTAGCCTAGTGGTTAGAGTGTTGGTCCAGTAACCAGCAGGTAGCCTAGTGGTTAGAGTGTTGGTCCAGTAACCAGCAGGTAGCCTAGCGGTTAGAGCGTTGGACCAGTAACCAGCAGGTAGCCTAGTGGTTAGAGTGTTGGACTAGTAACCAGCAGGTAGCCTAGTGGTTAGAGCGTTGGACTAGTAACCAGCAGGTAGCCTAGTGGTTAGAGTGTTGGGCCAGTAACCAGCAGGTAGCCTAGTGGTTAGAGTGTTGGTCCAGTAACCAGCAGGTAGCCTAGTGGTTAGAGCGTTGGGTCAGTAACCAGCAGGCAGCCCAGTAGCCTAGTTCACACAGGAGGCGGCAGGTAGCCTAGTGGTTAGAGTGTTGGGCCAGTAACCAGCAGGTAGCCTAGTGGTTAGAGTGTTGGTCCAGTAACCAGCAGGTAGCCTAGCGGTTAGAGCGTTGGACCAGTAACCAGCAGGTAGCCTAGTGGTTAGAGTGTTGGACTAGTAACCAGCAGGTAGCCTAGTGGTTAGAGCGTTGGACTAGTAACCAGCAGGTAGCCTAGTGGTTAGAGTGTTGGGCCAGTAACCAGCAGGTAGCCTAGTGGTTAGAGTGTTGGTCCAGTAACCAGCAGGTAGCCTAGTGCTTAGAGTGTTGGACTAGTAACCAGCAGGTAGCCTAGTGGTTAGAGTGTTGGTCCAGTAACCAGCAGGTAGCCTAGTGGTTAGAGTGTTGGTCCAGTAACCAGCAGGTAGCCTAGCGGTTAGAGCGTTGGACCAGTAACCAGCAGGTAGCCTAGTGGTTAGAGTGTTGGACTAGTAACCAGCAGGTAGCCTAGTGGTTAGAGCGTTGGACTAGTAACCAGCAGGTAGCCTAGTGGTTAGAGTGTTGGGCCAGTAACCAGCAGGTAGCCTAGTGGTTAGAGTGTTGGTCCAGTAACCAGCAGGTAGCCTAGTGGTTAGAGCGTTGGGTCAGTAACCAGCAGGCAGCCCAGTAGCCTAGTTCACACAGGAGGCGGCAGGTAGCCTAGTGGTTAGAGTGTTGGGCCAGTAACCAGCAGGTAGCCTAGTGGTTAGAGTGTTGGTCCAGTAACCAGCAGGTAGCCTAGTGGTTAGAGTGTTGGTCCAGTAACCAGCAGTTAGCCTAGTGGTTAGAGCTTTGGACTAGTAACCAGCAGGTATCCTAGTGGTTAGAGCGTTGGGCTAGTAACCAGCAGGTAGCCTAGTGGTTAGAGTGTTGGGCCAGTAACCAGCAGGTAGCCTAGTGGTTAGAGTGTTGAGCCAGTAACCAGCAGGTAGCCTAGTGGTTAGAGTGTTGGGCCAGTAACCAGCAGGTAGCCTAGTGGTTAAGAGCGTTGGGCCAGTAACCAGCAGGTAGCCTAGTGGTTAGAGCGTTGGACTAGTAACCAGCAGGAAGCCTAGTGGTTTGAGTGTTGGGCCAGTAACCAGCAGGTAGCCTAGTGGTTAAGAGTGTTGGGCCAGTAACCAGCAGGTAGCCGAGTGGTTAAGAGCGTTGGACTAGTAACCAGCAGGTAGCCGAGTGGTTAAGAGCGTTGGACTAGTAACCAGCAGGTAGCCTAGTGGTTAGAGTGTTGGGCCAGTAACCAGCAGGTAGCCTAGTGGTTAGAGTGTTGGACCAGTAACCAGCAGGTAGCCGAGTGGTTAGAGCGTTGGACTAGTAACCAGCAGGTAGCCTAGTGGTTAGAGTGTTGGACCAGTAACCAGCAGGTAGCCTAGTGGTTAGAGTGTTGGGCCAGTAACCAGCAGGTAGCCGAGTGGTTAGAGTGTTGGACTAGTAACCAGCAGGTAGCCTAGTGGGTAGAGCGTTGGACTAGTAACCAGCAGGTAGCCTAGTGGTTAGAGTGTTGGGCCAGTAACCAGCAGGTAGCCGAGTGGTTAGAGTGTTGGGCCAGTAACCAGCAGGTAGCCGAGTGGTTAGAGCGTTGGACTAGTAACCAGCAGGTAGCCTAGTGGTTAGAGCGTTGGGCCAGTAACCAGCAGGTAGCCTAGTGGTTAGAGCGTTGGACTAGTAACCAGCAGGTAGCCTAGTGGGTAGAGCGTTGGACTAATAACCGAAAGGTTGGTGGATTGAATCCCCGATCTGACAAGGTAAAAATCTGTCGTTCTGCCACTGAACAAGGCAGTTAAACACACTGTTCCTAGGCCGTCATTGAAAACACGAATTTGTTGCCGAACTGACTTGCCAAGTTAAATAAAGGTAAAATAAAATAAATAAAACACAACACATTGGAGAGCTTGATAAGTGCAGCCACTACTCTCTAAACAGCGATGAAAACATCATCAGGCATTTCTTATTAGGACATACTGTGTCACCGAAGCTGTTCAAACATTCACTAAATCTTGTAGAGCCAATGCTTTAATCCTGTGCATGTCCACGTTTCTCCTGTTAGCATTACATTAAAAAGTCAGCTTCATATAAGCTAGGATGTCATTCAGAGGACACACAAGACTCCGAACTTGCCTGCTCTGCTTACCACCTAAGTTTATTATGTAGCTGGGTTAATAAATGTTTGGGAGTCAAACTGCAGCCCATCAGCCATTACTGTGCCACACGAATATGGACTACTGGGTTCGTCATGTGATGTTCATAAAACTACGACTTCCTGACAGTGGGATAACAGTTTTTACGGTTTCTATCATGGGATTTTGACTAATCATTCATTGCTGAATGACTGCTGTTCTGTAGCCTACACTGCGTTGCGTTCTTGAATATAATAGATATACATTGCCCATGTTAAATGCCCTATAAAACAACATGTTGGCTTCTGCACTTTCTGCTCCGGCTTCCCACGGAAGTTGTGCGGTTCCCATATGTCCACACTTCAGACACGATGTAGGCAACAATGTGCTCAATCGTCGTTGCGATTCCCATACCGGATAATAACTCAATCTACAATGATTTCAGATGGTGTTTTACGGATAGAGAAATAGAAAACATTATATTGCATGTTTACCATCTATATTTTCTAGTTTGACTAACTATTCCATGCAGATTTGACAGATGAAATGTCACACAAACTCAATGTAAAATACATTTGTTTGTTTTTTAAAGGCTGAGAAACAGGAGTTAATAACAATGTATCTTGAACTGCCTGTAAAAAGACTCGTCACACAAAAACAAACACTGTTACAGTTGCCAGGGTTTCTGCTGCCAAAATATTACCGGGGAAATAAAGCACGATATTTTATATTCATTCAAAACATGACGAGACACACTATTCTCCGGAGACTAACTGTGTTCCAGGACAAAACAGTCACATCGGATGGCAATGCTTGTTTTTCTTCAACTCTGTTTAGCGGGCTACGAGCGGCTTTCCAGTACCCACAACCCCGCCCCAGTCATGTTAGTCAGATAGCAGTAATACTAACTAGTCCGTACCAAATAAAGACTGGCTTTTTATCTCTCTCTCCCTCTATGTCATCCAACATGCATAATCGCTTACACTAATAAAGCACAATTTAATTAAAAAATATATAACTTACCTCGGGCGTCACATAAGAAACAAACGAAGGTTTGGCAGACTTCCCACCAGCGCTCCCTAAACTACTCAACATTTCTAGAACTTGTAGTTGACAACTATCTATTTTCTCTGCCACCTGAACCCAGGTGGAAATAAGGGGCCAAAACAGAAGAATAACCTGCTTTAACAGAACCCGCCCATCGAACATCCGCATTGGCCTTGTGCCAAGGAGGCCAAAAATGATTCTCGTGATTCTATTGGATGTAAGGTCTGTCGGTCTTGTATTTATGCCACCTCCCATTCCCCGTTTGGGACGGGCCGATACTGACAGAGGCGAAGCGAGAGGATTTCATCCATCCACAAATCTGTCAGTTTAAGTGAGAACATTAAAACATTTTTTTTATATGGCGGTCTATGAGAATGGTCAAATTGACTCAGGCTTACTTGATCACATATATACGTCTCGCAAAATGTTTGTTACAAATGTACTGAAATAAGTGGATGCGTTTCGCATTCAGGCAACTTTGAGAAAAACGACTTCGTTGTGCATGTTGGGCACACGCGTATCTGCCCTCCCATTGGCTAGAATGGTCCCCACCTGATCTCACTTGCCCTCAAATCATGGAGGACATGAATTCTAGTGTTAGAGGCGGTCACTTGGGAATCTGGTCAATATCATAGGTCATCTTTGATGAACCATCCACTTGAATTTTTGCTGATCTGAATACAGTACATAAGACACGCCTCATTGCTAGTGTGTCTAGTGGTCATAGCTTGGTTATAAACTCATAGCTTGGTTATATACTCATAGCTTGGTTATATACTCATAGCTTGGTTATATACTCATAGCTTGGTTATATACTCATAGCTTGGTTATATATACTCATAGCTTGGTTATATACTCATAGCTTGGTTATATACTCATAGCTTGGTTATATACTCATAGCTTGGTTATATATACTCATAGCTTGGTTATATATACTCATAGCTTGGTTATATATACACTCATAGCTTGGTTATATATACTCATAGCTTGGTTATAAACTCATAGCTTGGTTATAAACTCATAGCTTGGTTATAAACTCATAGCTTGGTTATAAACTCATAGCTTGGTTATAAACTCATAGCTTGGTTATAAACTCATAGCTTGGTTATAAACTCGCTCTTTGGCTGCTTGGTTATAAACTTATAGCTTGGTTATAAAACCTCATCTTGGGCTGAAATTTATTTTTTAAACAAAACAAAATTAACATTTTGTTTCTTTGATGTGGCAAGTGGTGCTCTGATTTCATGGTCTGTCAGCAGAGGAAGCAGGCTATGGAGGTCGCATTGTGTGGTCTTCCTGTTTTGAAGGGATAAAAGACCTGTCCGTCTAACCTCACTCATCATATCCTGTTGGGACACTGTCAGTAAACTGTATTCTGCACAGAGGGAAATCTCTCTATGGTTCCATGTTGTTTCATAAAGCCACTGGGGGACTTCATACAGCTGAACATGAAATGTTCTGGATAAGAGCGTCTGCTAAATGACTTAAATGTAAATGTAATGTAAATGAAAGTGCTGAGGTGGTGTCGCCACACCTTGGATGTGTATGTATATCCTTGGAAATAGGGAGCTGAGACCCAAACAACAAACCCCACTTAGTCCAGAAGTCCTTCATTCAGGAAATGTCTTTATTCCGACCATGGTAAAGTGGAGGTACTAAAACAGACAGAGAGACAAACAGGCACAGAGCGAGCACGAAAGGCTGACTGACAGGCAGCACACGAGAGAGACCGACCGAGAAGGGAGGAGAGAGAGAGCCAGACAGAGAACTTTTGTTTATCAATTTCACTTGCTTTGGCAATGTAAACATGTTTCCCATGCCAATAAAACACCTTGAATTGAGAGAGAGGCAGGCAGACAGACAGACCGAGAGAGGCAGAGAGACAGACCGAGAGAGAGAGGCAGACAGAGGGAGAGGCAGAGAGCGGCAGACAGACCGAGAGAGAGAGGCAGAGGCAGAGAGCGGCAGACAGAGGGAGAGGCAGAGAGCGGCAGACAGACCGAGAGAGAGAGGCAGAGAGCGGCAGACAGAGGGAGAGGCAGAGAGCGGCAGACAGACAGACAGACCGAGAGAGAGAGGCAGAGACCGGCAGACAGACCGAGAGAGAGGCAGACAGAGGGAGAGGCAGAGAGCGGCAGACAGACCGAGAGAGCGGCAGACAGAGGGAGAGGCAGAGAGCGGCAGACAGAGGGAGAGGCAGTGAGCGGCAGACAGAGGGAGAGGCAGTGAGCGGCAGACAGAGGGAGAGGCAGTGAGCGGCAGACAGAGGGAGAGGCAGTGAGCGGCAGACAGAGGGAGAGGCAGTGAGCGGCAGACAGAGGGAGAGGCAGAGAGCGGCAGACAGAGAGGCAGAGAGCGGCAGACAGAGAGGCAGAGAGCGGCAGACAGAGAGGCAGGCAGAGAGCGGCAGACAGAGAGGCAGAGAGCGGCAGACTGAGAGAGGCAGGCAGAGACAGGCTGACAGTCAAACATTAAATGGATCTACGTTTAAACAACAACGTTACGCTCGTCTTTTTTTAATCCAATCGGTTTTTTCATTTTCTATACATTATTCAGATGAACTATATGTACGCAGTGTTAAACCAAGATTTGGGGCAAGCCAACAAATGTCCCATTATAATCTGTTAAACCAAGATTTGGGGCAAGCCAACAAATGTCCCATTATAATCTGTTAAACCAAGATTTGGGGCAAGCCAACAAATGTCCCATTATAATCTGTTAAACCAAGATTTGGGGCAAGCCAACAAATGTCCCATTATAATCTGTTAAACCAAGATTTGGGGCAAGCCAACAAATGTCCCATTATAATCTGTTAAACCAAGATTTGGGGCAAGCCAACAAATGTCCCATTATAATCTGTTAAACCAAGATTTGGGGCAAGCCAACAAATGTCCCATTATAATCTGTTAAACCAAGATTTGGGGCAAGCCAACAAATGTCCCATTATAATCTGTTAAACCAAAAATGTTAAAAACCATAATACAAAATCTGAAAGCACGGTCTGTGAGTTCATCCAAACTAAAAACACTTTGATCTATTGCAAGATTATCATATATATATATATATATATATATATATATATATATATATATATATATATATATATATATATTAGAGAGAGCTACGTTCAAAACAACAAAATTAGGAATCAGTGTTTTCCTCAGAAATGTAGTACAAACACCACAGTTAAGGAGCCCGTGTTAAACACTAGTCTGGCAACAACAAACATGGGACAAGACCGTAGCTTTTACTTTGAAAACAAGCATCACGACACTTTAAAAAAAAAAAAAAGAAGATCATATTGAAAATTACAGCTTATTAGGAAAATAAAAACATTTTACTGGTGACTGGTCCGAATTATGTGCTTCATAAATGGGTATTTAAATTTACAAAAAAAAAAAAAAAAAAAAAAACAGGCCAACACTGAATATTTTGCAACTAGAAATAACATGCATGTGATGCATCAACATTTACCGTAGATCTTCCAGATCTAAAATCAACAACTGGAACAAAAAAAAAAAAAAAAAAAAATCTCACTCTAGTTTACGTTTTCATAACTCGAAAAAAGACTGGAAAGTCTGTAACACAATATAACAACAATAAAAACAGACCGTAAGTTTAAAAAGGAGAACGTTGGGAAAAAGGAAGCCCCGTTGTCGTAGTAACTTCTACTGGAGAAATAAAAATGGGAGGGAGGGGAATAGAATCAGCTAGGAAGGAGATGTTTATAGGTCCCAACCACAGGTCATATCAATCGCTACCAAAACAGAACATCGTGGACAAACTGGGTACTGCATTAGGCCTATTCAGTCAAGACTGGGTCATATTCATTTGGGACCCAAAAAGGAAGAAAACGGACTGACAATAGAAATGCTCAGTTCTCCCCCCACCCCCCCGTTTAAAAACACTGTTACGTGCCCAAATGAATACAACCCTGATTTACTCATGGCTTACAGGACCAGGCCCTGTCCGATGTTGGTCTTGAGCATTTACCACAAACCCACCTGTAGTAGGTGACAGAAGTACATAGGGCTCGTTCCAGGCAGACGACATTGCAATGCAGGCATCAACCAATGGCAATCCATCATCAGAATGCTATAGGATTATGGTTAGCGCTCATCTTAAAAAAAAAACACACATCCAGGTGTCGTGAGATTCCGGCAGGTAACTGCAATGTAGCCAGCCTGAAACGTGGCCACACACACACAACTTTAAATGAATTGGGGTGGGGTGTGGGGGGGTGGTGGGGGGCAGGTCCTAGCAGCTGCTGTCGAAATCCTTCTTGTCCTTCTTCCCTTCACCCTCGAATCCGTCCGTTCCGTCGCTGTTGTCACGGCGACGCTTGCGGTTGGTGCAGACGTTGAAGCGAGGTTTCATCTGGGGCAGTGGGTCCATGCCCAGCACCTTGTGGATCTGACGGAAGGCTAGCAGCCGCAGAGCAAACTGGACAGAGACACAGTTGGTCAATAGAAGACATTCCCTCTAGCAGACGCAGAGCAAACTGGACAGAGACACAGTTGGTCAATAGAAGACATTCCCTCTAGCAGACGCAGAGCAAACTGGACAGAGACACAGTTGGTCAATAGAAGACATTCCCTCTAGCAGACGGACAGGGAGAGTTAACTACATACAGCACCTTATATTTACGGTGAACCTCAAGAAATATACATTTTTTTTTCCTTCTTAAAAAAAAAATATATAAATAAAAAAGGTAGGTATGTAGGTAGGTATGTATGGTGGCCAATACCTTACATCCATAATGATATATTAAACTTTACATATGGCCAGTACCTTAGAATTTTGTTCAGTTACACCATAAATGTAAAAACGCATCCATTTCAAAGACGTTACTGAGTTACAGTTCATATCAGGAAATCAGTCAATTAAAATAAATTCATTAGGCCCTAATCTATGGATTTCACATGACTGGGAATACAGATATGCATCTGTTGGTCACAGATACCTTTAAAAAAAGGCCAAGGGCGTGGATCAGAAAACCAGTCTGTATCTGGTGTGATCAGAAAACCAGTCTGTATCTGGTGTGATCAGAAAACCAGTCTGTATCTGGTGTGATCACCATTTGTCTCATGCAGCGTGACACATCTCCTTCACATAGAGTTGATCAGGCTGTTGATTGTGGCCTGTGGAATGTTGTCCCACTCCTCCTTAAATGGCTGTGGAGGTTTCTGGATATTGGTGGGAACTGGAACACACCGTCGTACACGTTGATCCAGAGCATCCCAAACATGCTCAATGGGTGACATGTCTGGTGAGTATGTAGGCCATGGAAGAACTGGGACATTTTCAGCTTCCAGGAATTGTGTAGAGATCCTTGCTACATGGGGCCGTGCATTATCATGCTGAAACATGAGGTGATGGCGGAGGATGAATGGCACGACAACGGGCCTCACGATCTCATCACGGTATCTCTGTAGATTCAATTTCCATTGATAAAATGTAATTGTGTTCGTTGTACGTAGATTATGTCTTCCCATTACCATAACTCCACTGCCACCATGTTCCCATTACCATAACCCCACTGCCACCATGTTCCCATTACCATAACCCCACTGCCACCATGTTCCCATTACCATAACCCCACTGCCACCATGTTCCCATTACCATAACCCCACTGCCACCATGTTCCCATTACCATAACCCCACTGCCACCATGTTCCCATTACCATAACCCCACTGCCACCATGTTCCCATTACCATAACCCCACTGCCACCATGTTCCCATTACCATAACCCCACTGCCACCATGTTCCCATTACCATAACTCCACTGCCACCATGTTCCCATTACCATAACCCCACTGCCACCATGTTCCCATTACTATAACCCCACAGCTTCTCCAGCCAGTGGCCATCTGCCCGGTACAGGTACAACTGGGATTCAGCCGTGAAGAGCTTCTCTAGCCAGTGGCCATCGTGCTGAAGCATTTGCTTTGCTTTTGTCTGGTTACGAAGCTGAACTGCAGTCAGGTCAAGAACCCTGGTGAGGACGACGAGCACCCAGACGAGCTTCCCTGAGACCGTTTGTGTAGAAATACTTTGGTTGTGCAAACCCACTGTTTCATCAGCTGTCCTGGTGCCTGGTCTCAGTCAGCAGGGGAAGAAGCCGGATGTGGAGGTCCTGGGTTGGCGTGGTTACATGCAGTCTGCGTTTGTGAGGCCGGTTGGACGTATTACCAATTTCTCTAAAACGATGTTGGAGGCGGCTTACGGAAGCGAAATTAACGTGACATTTTCTGGCAACAGCTCTGGTGGACATTCCTGCAGTCAGCATGTCAATTGCACGTTCCCTCAAAACCTGAGACATTTTGTGGCGTTGTGTTATGTGACAAAACTGCACATTTTAGAGTGGCCTTTTGTCCCCCAGCACAAGGTGCACTTGTGTAATGATCATGCTGTTTAATCAGTTTCTTGATATGATTCCACCTGTCAGGTGGAAGGATTATCTTGGCAAAGGAGAAATGCTCACTAGCAGGGATGTAAACATATTTGTGCACAACATTTAGGAGAAATAAGCGTTTTGTGCAAATGGAACATTTCTGGGATCTTTTATTTCAGCTCTTGAAACTTAAACATGTTGCCTTTATATTTTTGTTCAATTTATTTAATACATTATATTTACAGTAGCAGTCAAAAGTTTGGACACACCTACTCATTCAAGGGTTTCTCTTTATTTTTACTATTTTCTACATTGTAGAATAATAGTAGAGACATCAAAACTAGGAAATAACACACATGGAACCATGTAGTCGTGTCCAACCTTCTGACTGGTACATTCTATACACGTGTCTGTCAGTACCTGGGCACTTGAGGTGATGTCCTCTCTGTGTTGCTCCTCCATGGCTGTCAGGGTATCAGTGGGGTTCTTCTCACACGGGTCGACCAATCCGGGGCCACCTAGAGGACAACCAAACACACCTATCAGCACTCTGCTAAATGCCAACACACCATTAACCCAACCCAACTACGTGAAAGTCTGATACGATCATCAAGAACAACAAAAAATGTCTCCCATGATGAAATATGCTAAATAGTCTGCTATAAAGAGTAAAGAAAATAAATCGGTTGGACTTACCGGGGAGCAGAATCCCAGAGGAAATACATTCAAAGACTCGTCTCAGTGCATCGCCTGGGCTCAGGGGGCCAGAGGCACTGCTAATGGTCTTCTCTACCAGCAGCTCCATGGCCTGGAGAACAAAGGAAAGAGAGGGGATGGAGGAGGAGAGGAAGTATGGAGGAGGAGCAGAGGGGGATGGAGGAGGAGCAGAGGGGGATGGCAGAGGGGGATGGAGGAGGAGCAGAGGGGGATGGAGGAGGAGCAGAGGGGGATGGAGGAGGAGCAGAGGGGGATGGAGGAGGAGCAGAGGGGATGGAGACGTTTAAACTCCTCATTGAGTGAATCTAAAGTATTTAGGATCTGTCCTTGCCACCTCACGTCAGGGAAAGAAGACACTTTTTACTACTGAGTTGTAGCCAGTGTGTTCGTCGTTAACACATCTGTTTGACACTCGAAAGCATGAACTTAAAGGGATAGTTCAGGATTTTGTCAATGAAGCCCTTTTATCTACTTCCCCAGAGTCAGATGCACTGGAGGATACCAGTTCTGCGAGCCAATGCTAACTAGCGTCAGCGCAAAGACGAAGTCTACAGGAACAGCGAACGTGCTAGCTGTTCCCAACAACTTACAGTCATTGCACTAACGTTAGACTCTTCCTTCAAACTGAACAAAGACAAACAAATCCCCAACTATCCCTTTAATTGACCTATATGGTCGGTTTCCCGGTGTTCTAGAACCATCCAGACACAGATTATGCCTCGTCCGGGACCAGAAACAATTCAATGGACTGGGCTTCATCTGTGTCCAATACACCGGCCCATTAAAGTCCAATACTTCTCTAACAACATATTAAAAAAAAATAATAAACTCATGAGACAGTTGTCGACTCCAGCGCTAGCCTGACGATGAACTCACCCAGCTGGGGAAGGCGGACCATGTGGGGACCCTCTGACAGAGGTCACGCAGGATACGAATAACAATCACGCAGGACTGGAGTCCGTTCGCTCTAGCCTTGTGGAGCAACAACAGGTTTAGTTTAGTGATAACAGACGGGAACAGACAGACTATTATAGGGTACATTACAACAGGCCTGTCATAGAGGGCCAAACACTACTGTACACAATGGAAGCTTGTGATAGGTTGATTGAAAACTCAATTAATTAATTGTCCGTAATTGGTTGGAATCAGCTGCCATTTCCAGGAGTATTTCACCTCATAACATTAGTAAAAAAATAAAATTTAAAATGAGAGCTCACAGTTTGCAAGATGAAACAAGAAAAAAGGTTTAAATTTCCTTGTCATCTTATAAACCCTGACTTCTCAAGTTGATCAAGTGTTTGACAGAAGCGTCAGGTACAGAGTTTGTGTTTGTAAAGAAGATGAAGGATAGGGACTGTGAGAGGGGAGGGAATCTGCTTTACCTGTGCTTTTTCTGCCATTGCAGCGACACAGTTAAAACTAAAACAATAAAAAAAAAATCAGATGTCCCATTTCTCTCAATCCCTATTCTTCTATTAAAAATAAATACAAAAAAATCACAAGATACTAATGCTCAACATGGAAGCTCTTATCAGATCTTATGCAAAGATATCTCTGCAGCCTTATGGAATCATGTTTTAACTGACAATATAGTCTGGAAGGGAGGATAATGAAATCATACAAGGATGCCAGTTTTTTTATTATTTAAAAAAAAAAAATCATTACCATACTAAAGTTCAACAATAAATATTAAAAAAAATAAAGATTGAATATTCAATCTGGTTAGATTCTTTATCATTACGTGTGTGGCATCATTGAATTTATCTTTTTTCAAACAATAATTGAACTGTATTCAGTTATTACTGTGTGTTTGTTGTTGTGGTTGTGGGAAGTGTTAAAATTCATTATTAAAATTCCTTCATTAAAACAAAATTCAAAACAAAGGAATCCCCCCCCCAAAAAATATGCATCTCATAAGGCTACAATAAGAAAGTAAGATGGATGTGTCCGAACCTGGAACCACTTAGCGTGCCGCAGAGCCGCCAGAGCGGCAAGGCATTTTAGCCTGTCCAAGACGTCCTCTGGGTCTTTCACCAAGGTTACATCTAAAAATGGATGAGTCCAATTGTCAAAATGGTGGTCGGTTGAGGTGTTGAGGAGGAACGGGTGTTTGACCAAGTAGAGCAAGACTCATTAACAAAGAAGATACAAACACATTGCCACACATACCAAGATAGGGTTTCAGTAGGGAACCAGGAAGTGAACTAGATGAAAAGGTCTTAATCTGATTGGAGTTGCTGCCAAATAAATCAACCTGACCTCATTGAAGATGTAGAGTGTCACGTATGTAACGTTAGGTTTACGCTGGTGTGAGGTGTTAGGTAAAAGGAAGGTGAATTACGGGACTGCCGTAAAATGCTGAACCAGAACCTGGAGAGAAGCAGGATGAGTGACGGGAACCACCATCATTATCTAACTCAGGCTGACCTAGTAGCTACTGTCGGCTGGTACCATTCATTTGATCAAGTAACTGAACTGGAATGTAGGCCTATTGTTATCATGTGCTGAAATGTAAGTCTTAACAGAGAAGTTTCAAATCTCAAAAACGGAGATATAATGTTAGCTTGTTCAAGTACGCAACGTTACGCCAATCGTTTGTCACTTTCAGTCTTAGATCTTCTGAGATGACACTGGACGGATACTCTAGGGGGATTCCAATGGGTCGTTAGTCTGGGCCCTGGCGCATTAGTCTGGGCCCTGGTAACTAATAACAGAAACAAAGGAGAGGGGACAGAACAGGAGTGTTAACTGAGCTGATGTCTAACAGTGGCATGGCAATGATAGGTGTGGCAAAGTGTTTGGGTGGTGGGGGGGGGGGACCTTGGTCAAAAATCCTTCCGGAGGAGCTGGTTGGCTGGGGGGGGGGCTGGGCTGAGGTTTGAACCCTCCCACATACTGGAGACTTATTTTTTTGAAAGATAAAACAATTAAAAAGAACAGAGGGCTTTGGGGACTGGACTGGTAAAGAAAACTACAAATTATGTTGCAGCAGAAAAACTACAAACATGGAAGCTCCCAGCAGAAAAAAAGAAGGGTTAGATCGGACATCGTTGCATGCATAACTGGCTGGATTAAAATCAGTAGGTTGGGCATGAAACCAACAAACAGATAAATCACACTAACTGTATACTGCTCTGCAGTACCCGGGTCCTACCAGTCTGCCAAAGCCTTCATTCCTGGCCTACTGAAGTCTACTGCAGGCTGGCCACACAGCGTCCCCATTTTGCACCTTTATGCTGAAGTGTGCACTTGCCCACTTTCTGAAACTGGATTTAACAAAATGGTAGACGGATACCCTCTCTGGGCAACTCCAATCCTTATGCTTTCAAATCCACTTTCTGAAACTGGATTTAACAAAATGCTGGATGGACACCCTCTCTGGGCAACTCCAAACCTTATGCTTTCAAATCCACTTTCTGAAACTGGATTTAACAAAATGGATACCCTCTCTGGGCAACTCCAAACCTTATGCTTTCAAATCCACTTTCTGAAACTGGATTTAACAAAATGGATACCCTCTCTGGGCAACTCCAAACCTTGTGCTTTCAAATCCACTTTCTGAAACTGGATTTAACAAAATGGATACCCTCTCTGGGCAACTCCAATCCTTATGCTTTCAAATCCATTGACAGAGTGTGCAAGTGCACACTTCTGGAATAGGGTGAGAAAAGAAAAAAAAAAGTTGGCACAACAAAACATAAGAGGCGTGCTAGATAGTTACAGGAGCTTAGCAACAGGAGCTTAGCAACACTCACTCCCACCCCTCCATTGTCAACAAATGCAGAGAATGATCAAAAGGGCTTTCACGTCATATCTTTTTTTGGAGGGAGGGGGGGTGTTAACAGCATGATTAGCTACACAAAAAAAAAAGGACAGATCTGTCTGTGCATAGGCTTCTGTGTGGAGGGGGACACCAGTTCACTCAGGGAGCATGTAAGAACAGATCACCTCCTCGCGACCAGACCAACATAAGATTTGTTTCCTGTGGGGATGTGTGAACCCATTTCTTGTCTTTGTGTTCTAGAACAGTCTGTGTTCTAGAACAGTCTGTGTTCTAGAACAGCATCTGTGTGTGTTCTGTAACAGTCTTCTGTAACCCTGTTCTTTCTGCTCTTCTCATTTGGCCAAATCCTAACCTGACAAAACGCCCGCTCAACTCAAACCTCCGCTAAAAAAAACCTCTCCAGCGACATCAATCTACGCACGATTTGTGCAGAGCTCTGAGTTGTGTGCACGTTTCGTAAGTCAGGATTCGGTGCCTCGCCACTTCCCCTTCCCAATGGGTCTTTCAATTTCTTTTTAATATCTGTAGTGAATAACATTCCTCTGATGTATGTAGTTCTGATCTAAGAGCGCTAACGATTGACCCGGTGTGGGAGGGTTTATCGTAGTGGTGTGCCGGTGGAACAAACGCCCCTGGGAATACAGGAAACAAAAATTAAATCTTACCTGGGAACTAAAAACTAGTCTGAAAATGCAAACACTGTCCATGCTTTGTTTTGTAGGGGACAGCATTACAAGACGCACTGAAGGAGAGTTCCAGAAAGAGTAAGAGCTACACTGGTGGCACGAGGAACCGTCAAGACTTTACCAGGACTGCTGAGCTCTAACCATGACTAGAAAGTCAAGTTTCTACAAATACGTTTTTTCAACGATGAGCCTTTGGTATATCATTCAGGTTGGTTTTAAGATACAAAAATACAAGTCAAAAAGATGGCTTCTCTGCCTTCAAAAACACTCTTGGACAATTTGAACAGATCCCCAAAACTTTAGTTCTTTACTTCCCTTTAAACATTTATGATAGTGAATTAAAACGACAGAATATTGACCATTTAGTACTTCTCTAATCCCAACGTTAAAAAAATAAATACAAATAAAATCACTGACTATTGGACCTAGAAATCCTAAAAGGCCTTTTGAAAGCACACCGTTTTATGATGACCAATCATCTCATGTCATGACAGAGCTCAAGCGCGTCATTGGTTGAAGTTGAAAACGATAACTAGAGTCTACAAAAAAATGACAAGACTGTGAGAAAGGCTCAACAGGTCAAATCTGAACTTAGTGCCGTACAGCTGGAAGTGCCACCAGGGTAGGTCTCCTCCGATAATGGATCTTACAGGGTGCATTCATTCGGGTACTGGGTGAGCGGCGAACTTTAAGACCATTGGAGAAACAGGACCAAAAAGTGCAAACCCCACCCTGAACACACTAATGCACCCATAGCTAAGTGGCAGAGAGAGAGAGAGAGAGAGAGAGAGAGAGAGAGAGAGAGAGAGAGAGAGAAGGGAAGGAGAGTGTCTTTCCAACCTCCGTCCCGTGGCGGGGGTGTGGTAGGGGTCTCCTCCTCCTCTCGGATGCTGGGTGAGGTCAGGGTGATGGTGACTGTCATTTTGGGGTCGGCTTCTGCCGTCAGGATGATAGAACAGTTCTCCATGGAACCCTTCACCTCGTACTTCTCTGGGGTCACCACCTGGAGGGGAGAAGAGCGAGAGAGGTAAGTGTGCTGGTATCGTTGGTGTGTGTGGGTGGGTGGGTATCATTGGTGTGTGTGTACCGTCAGCTGCTTGGGGAGATGCTCCACTATGCGGCTTAGCAGGTTCTTGGTGGGTTTCTCTGAGCAAAGCAGGACCAGGTTGACATTGTTGTCTCCACAGAGCAGCAGTCCTTTAGCCAGGACCCCCACCCTCATCACCCCCTTCAGAGCTCTACAGGAGGGAGGCATTCATTAGGTATCTAAATGTTAGAAAACCGACTGAAACAGAGCAGCACCCCCATCCTCATCACCCCCTTTCAGAGCTCTGAGGAGGCAAACATTCAGGGTTGAGTTTCCCCAACCTTCCATCTATCTATCCCCCACTCATCCTCACCGGTCTTGGGGAGTCTTGGGAACCTCTTTTGTATCCTTGTCCTCCCCAGTAGTCTCCTTGGTCTTGTCCTGGTCGATGATGATGTCCGAGACCAGTTTGAGGGCTCTCTCTGTGATAGAGACGATCTTCTGGATGGCCTGCAGCTCGTCCTCAGAGGGGTAGATGGTCGCGTGCTTAGTCATCACGTAACGGTCGTCTGATGAGTCCGGCCGACGGGGAGGCTGCGAGGTAAAGCACAACGAAAGGTCTCAATGTCACAGCAGTGGGAAGGAAAGGGGTTAGAAATGAGTTCTTACCATATAGTCACTGGATTCTAAGGCAATAGCTAAAGTATGTGTCGTGGAAAATCCTGTGTTTTACTGTTTAAAGAATTGTCTCTTTGTTATATGCTAGTGTTTTTTCTAACCTGATACAAACTTGTCTTTGTGGGACTTAGCCATAACCGTAACCTTAGCCATAATCTTAGCCGTGTAGCTAAGATCCGTTTAGGTACGACCGTAGCATGTGACATCATGGGTTTACTATCTGCAGGAAGTCAGCTGTGTGGTACCTTGCAGGAAGGAGCAGTGTGAACTGACTAAAACGGTCGAACCTTCTTAATAACAAAACCGCCTTTGTTCCGCCCGTTTCCACACATCTGCTAAACTGCCAAGAGGTTGCGCTTTTTCCTATAAAAGCAGAGACCTGACTATGTTTGTTAAGCTTTCAACTGAATCACTCTTGGCAGTGGTTAATTCCTTCATTTTTGCAAATCTTAAAGGTTGTTGTAAGAGGAATCTACAGTCTCCCTCTTCCTGTAGAATTGCTACGACAATTTAGCGACGAGGATGGGATGGCTAACTCCGCTTGCTGATTGATCCACAAGTAGACAAAATTGCAAAGGATCCCACACCAACTGCAAGGGATGCAAGGGAGCCCACACCAACTGCAAGGGATGCAAGGGAGCCCACACCAACTAAAAACAGAGCAGAAAAGGGACCGGCAAAGAGTGGATACGCCATTTTCGGACAGGTGAGACCGATATTATTTTAAACATCACAGAAAATCCTGTTCTGGGAACAGGTTGTGCACATGAGGTATTTTGTTGTATCAAAAGATACCCCTAGTTATAAACTTTGTTGTAGCAGAGTTCTTTCTGAATAGGAGAAGTCCTAGAATCTTTCATTAGGAAATCATATAATAAAAACAGAGATTTTTAATGAAAGATAAGTCATTCTAGGGCAAACATCCTGTTGATCTCCAATTTGGCTATTTTCGTTGAAGCAGAAGTCTCCTGGTCAGAGACAAGGGGTTTCTCTGTTGAAGCAGAGAAGTGGTCATGGCACGGTTATGAGTTGTGATCCCAGGGTAAGAAATAGAGATAAGAAAATATTCCTACTTCTGCAGCTAAGAAAAACAAACAGAAAATGTATTAAAATCAGTGTACTGGTAAAACAGTAGGGAAACCAGCTATAAATGTAAAACCTACATTTTGAAATTCTAGGGAAAATTCTAGGGAAATTTGCCCTAGAATTTGCATAGGAGAAACTACCATGTGGGTATAACATTTAAAATTACACATATATATATATATATTTTAAAGTGTGTGTTTGGGGGACGACGACTCTCGTTTGAATTATTACTTTTTAACATTTCTTTTACTAAGCAACTCAGTTTCTTATTTACAATGACGGCCGACCCAGGCCAAACCCTTCCCGGACGACGCTGGGCCAAAATTGTGCGCCGCCCTGTGGGACTCCCGATCACGACCGGTTGTGAACAAACTCTTATTTTCAATGACGGCCTAGGAACAGTGGGTCCCTGTTCAGGGGCAGAACGACAGATTTGTACCGTGTCAGCTCAGGGGTTTGAACTTGCAACCTAGTCCAACGCTCTAACCACTAGGCTACCCTGCCGCCCCTGTATCCACTGCACCAGCCCTGGTTGTCTTACAGCAACTTGCTCAGCCGTCTCCTCCACCGCAGCTCTACCAGCAGACCCCTCTGAGGAGTCCTAAGAGCTGTTGAAATCAGTTCCGTGCACCGCCCACATGGAGTCCCGTTCTCTGGTGTTGATGGACTCTGGGAACTTAGTACACCATCGACGTTGACCCCTAACCACGCAGCTAAGTCCCTCACCCCCAACGAACATGTAAAAAAGGGGGACCCGAACACAACCTTTCTCCAGGCACCTCTGGTAACGTCCCCTAATCCGCGACCTGCGGATGGTGAAGAGGGCCATAACGAACGGTACACGCTCATTCGACATCCAGAAGACGAAATGAAAGACTCTGCTAAAGAACGTCCTACAAAGGGACACTGGTGTTAACCACACAGCTATTTAAGATGGCCCGGCTGTACAAGCCATCTGCTGGCTGAGATCGCGCACATTTGCGGGGTATCATGACGAGGCTACGATGGGCGGACGTGGAGGGAGGCTTCGATGAAAACTACCAATGGGAAGAGAGGGTGGAGCCTATCAGACCCAACTGGCTACAATGTGTGATCGCATAAAACAACATTACCCAACCCATGACCGATTGGGCAGCAGAAAGCTAAAGAGTCGTTGGAAGACTACAGACAGACTGGAGACCTGCTACCGTAAACATAGTGGGTTTAAACCAATGACTGATGACCACCGCAATGATGACTAAACCCCATCCAGACCTCAGACGTGCCGTCCCTTGTAGACCAGGTCTATAATCCCCGTCCTGACCTCTCCTATGTGCCGTCCCCTGTAGACCAGGTCTATAAACCCAGTCACGACGTGCCGCCCCTTGTAGACCAGGTCTATAAACCCCGTCCTGACCTCTCCGACGTGCCGTCCCTTGTAGACCAGGTCTATAATCCCCGTCCTGACCTCTCCTATGTGCCGTCCCCTGTAGACCAGGTCTATAAACCCCGTCCTGACCTCTCCGACGTGCCGTCCCCTGTAGACCAGGTCTATAAACCTCGTCCTGACGTGCCGTCCCCCTGTAGACCAGGTCTATAAACCCGGTCCTGACCTCTCCTACGTGCCGTCCCCTGTAGACCAGGTCTATAAACCGTGTCCTGACGTGCCGCCCCCCTGTAGACCAGGTCTATAAACCCCGTCCTGACCTCTCCTACGTGCCGTCCCCCTGCAGACCAGGTCTATAAACCTCGTCCTGACGTGCCCTCCCCCTGTAGACCAGGTCTATAAACCCGGTCCTGACCTCTCCTACGTGCCGTCCCCTGTAGACCAGGTCTATAAACCTCGTCCTGACGTGCCGCCCCCCTGTAGACCAGGTCTATAAACCCGGTCCTGACCTCTCCTACGTGGTCCCCTGTAGACCAGGTCTATAAACCCCGTCCTGACCTCTCCGACGTGCCGTCCCCTGTAGACCAGGTCTATAAACCTCGTCCTGACGTGCCGTCCCCCTGTAGACCAGGTCTATAAACCCGGTCCTGACCTCTCCTACGTGCCGTCCCCTGTAGACCAGGTCTATAAACCGTGTCCTGACGTGCCGCCCCCCTGTAGACCAGGTCTATAAACCCCGTCCTGACCTCTCCTACGTGCCGTCCCCCTGCAGACCAGGTCTATAAACCTCGTCCTGACGTGCCCTCCCCCTGTAGACCAGGTCTATAAACCCCGTCCTGACCTCTCCGACGTGCCGTCCCCCTGTAGACCAGGTCTATAAACCTCGTCCTGACGTGCCGCCCCCCTGTAGACCAGGTCTATAAACCCGGTCCTGACCTCTCCTACGTGGTCCCCTGTAGACCAGGTCTATAAACCCGGTCCTGACCTCTCCTATGTGCCCTCCCCCTGTAGACCAGGTCTATAAACCCGGTCCTGACCTCTCCTACGTGGTCCCCTGTAGACCAGGTCTATAAACCCGG